>NC_135820.1:1998988-2268889 GCF_964213995.1 Mustelus asterias | reverse complement strand
TAACAACACTAACATCCCTGATCTCTTTCAGAATCAGCCAGGACTAAAGCCATCATCCTTCCCAAACCATGAAGCTGACCCTCGTTACCGTGGCTACTTGTGTCATCCTGTTGGCTACTCTTGCAGGTAAGCACAGAGAGAGACGGAGAAAGCAGAGAGAGAGAGAGATAGAGAGAACGCAGCAACACATAGAGAGAAGAGGAGGGAGAGGCAGGCAGGGAGAAGAGGTGGAAAGGGACTAAAAGAGAGAGAGAGAGAGGGCGGCACGGTGGCACAGTGGTTTGCACTGCTGCCTCACAGCGCCAGGGACCCAGGTTCGATTCCCGGCTCGGGTTACTGTCTGTGCGGAGTCTGCACCTTCTCCCCATGTCTGCGTGGGTTTCCTCTGGGTGCTCCGGTTTCCTCCCACAGTCCAAAGATGTATAGGTTAGGAGGATTGGCCATGCTAAATTACCCCTTAGTGTCCAAAGATATGTAGGGTAGGGGAATTAGCGGGGTAAACATATGGGGTGATAGGGATAGGTCCTGGGTGGGATTGTTGTCTGTGTAGACTCGATGGGCCGAATGGCCTCCTTCTTCACTGTAGGAATTCCATGATTGTATAAATGGAGGATATGGAGAGAGAGTATCAGGAGAGATGGAAAAGAATGTGCAGGAGATTCAGAGAGAGCTGGTGAGAAAGAGAGAGAGATTTAGAAAGGGGGGGGTTGTAGATTTGGAAAGACGAACGGACAGAGGGATATTGAAATGTTACTGGCTGTGACTGAGTCTATTACCAATCGATGCAAAGATTTTATCAGGATGTGTACATAATTTAAATGTATTATTTTAACACAGCTATTTTGCCTCTGTCTGAGAAACTATTTCTTCACAATCTTATTCACTGATTTCGGGAGACTAATGATCACTGAGACTATGACAGTGTGATAGCAAACTACAGAACTGGAACAGCCTCCAATCCTCAGGCACAGGGCCCAGGCTCCAGCACTGTAACAGACTCCAAGCCTCAGGCACAGGGCCCAGGCTCCATCACTGTAACAGGCCCCAGGCTCCATCACTGTCACAGGCCCCAGGCTCCATCACTGTAACAGGCCCCAGGCTCCATCGCTGTAACAGGCCCCAGGCTCCAGCACTGTCACAGGCCCCAGGCTCCATCACTGTAACAGGCCCCAGGCTCCAGCACTGTCACAGGCCCCAGGCTCCATCACTGTAACAGGCCCCAGGCTCCAGCACTGTCACAGGCCCCAGGCTCCATCACTGTAACAGGCCCCAGGCTCCAGCGCTGTAACAGACCCCAAGCCTCA
The DNA here is from genome assembly GCF_964213995.1 of Mustelus asterias. Taxonomy (NCBI): domain Eukaryota; kingdom Metazoa; phylum Chordata; class Chondrichthyes; order Carcharhiniformes; family Triakidae; genus Mustelus; species Mustelus asterias. The sequence goes on along the minus strand of NC_135820.1, from coordinate 2,267,585 downwards.
GGCACAGGGCCCAGGCTCCAGCACTGTAACAGGCCCTAGGTTCCAGCACTGTCACAGGCCCCAGGCTCCAGCACTGTAACAGGCCCTAGGTTCCAGCACTGTCACAGGCCCCAGGCTCCAGCACTGTAACAGACCCCAAGCCTCAGGCCCAGGGTCCAGGCTCCAGCACTCTAACAGGCCTCAGGCTCCAGCACTGTAAAAGACCCCAGGCTCCAGTGCTGTATCAGGCCCCAGGCTCCAGCACTGTAACAGGCCCCAGGCTCCAGCACTGTATCAGGCCCCAGGCTCCAGCACTGTAACAGGCCTCAGGCTCCAGCACTGTAACAGGCCCCAGGCTCCAGTGCTGTATCAGGCCCCAGGCTCCAGCACTGTAACAGGCCTCAGGCTCCAGCACTGTAACAGGCCCCAGGCTCCAGTGCTGTATCAGGCCCCAGGCTCCAGCACTGTAACAGGCCTCAGGCTCCAGCACTGTAACAGGCCTCAGGCTCCAGCACTGTAAAAGACCCCAGGCTCCAGTGCTGTATCAGGCCCCAGGCTCCAGCACTGTATCAGGCCCCAGGCTCCAGCACTGTATCAGGCCCCAGGCTCCAGCACTGTAACAGGCCTCAGGCTCCAGCACTGTAACAGGCCCCAGGCTCCAGTGCTGTATCAGGCCCCAGGCTCCAGCACTGTAACAGGCCCCAGGCTCCAGCACTGTATCAGGCCTCAGGCTCCAGCATTGTCACAGGCCACAGGCTCCAGCGCTGTAACAGACTCCAAGGCTCAGGCCCAGGCCTAAGGCTGTAGCACTGCAACAGGTCCCCGATTCCAGCACTGTAACAGGCCCCAAGCCTGAGGTCCAGTGCCCAGGCTTCAGCACTGTAAAAGGCCCCAGGCTCCAGTGCTGTATCAGGCCTCAGGCTCCAGCACTGTAACAGCCCCAGGCTCCAGCACTGTAACAGCCCCAGGCTCCAACACTGTAACAGACCCCAACCCCCAGGCCCAGGACCCAGGCTCCATCACAGTGACAGGCCCCAGACTCCAGCACTGTAACAGGCCCCAGACTCCAGCTCTGTAACAGGCCCCAGGCTCCAGTGTTGTATCAGGCCCCAGGCTCCAGCATTGTAACAGGCCCCAGGCTCCAGCACTGTAACAGGCCCCAGACTCCAGCTCTGTAACAGGCCCCAGGCTCCAGCTCTGTAACAGGCCCCAGGCTCCAGAATTGTAACAGGCCCCAGGCTCCAGCACTGTAACAGGCCCCAGGCTCCAACACTGTAACAGGTCGCAAGCCTCAGGCCCAGGCCCCAGGCTCCTGAACTGTAACAGGCCCCAGGCTCCAGCACTGTAACAGGCCCCAGGCTCCTGAACTGTAACAGGCCCCAGGCTCCAGCACTGTAACAGGCCCCAGGCTCCAGCACTGTAACAGGCCCCAGGCTCCAACACTGTAACAGGCCCCAGGCTCCAGCACTATAACAGGCCTCAGGCTCCAGAATTGTAACAGGCCCCAGGCTCCAACACTGTAACAGGCCCCAGGCTCCAGCACTATAACAGACCACAAGCCTCAGGCCCAGGGCCCAGGCTGCAGAACTGTAACAGGCCACAAGCCTCAGGCCCAGGCCGCAGAACTGTAACAGGCCCCAGTCTCCAGCAATGTAACAGGCCACAGGCTCCAACATTGTAATAGAAGCCAGGCCTCAGATCCAGTGCCCAGGCTCCAGCATGGATACAGGCCTGAGGATAGGCCCTCATCTGACTGATGGACCTGGCATTAGCAGAGGGACTTAAGCCTCAAAGACTCTGGAATCTCAACTGGAAGGAAAAAACAGTTCAGAATAGTCAGATCCCAGTAAAAATCAGTGATGCCAACACCGGGAATAGTGGAATTCCATTTCAACATATCCAAGTTTAGACAAGTCTGACTGGTGTTCCTGTTACTGGTTCCACTGTCTAGAACAGACAGGGATATCAAAGCTGGAATATTCTGGTAAGAGTCAGGGTTGCAGAGTTTGATGTGAGGGGAGATATCAAAGGCATTCTTGTCTCCAATTATCATTCACTTTATTTAAGATTCAGAGTTCCTCATGCTAAGCTCTGCCAATAATTACAGCCTGTGAGGAACTCAGAAACACCAAGTAATTGTGGAAACAATCCCTCAGGACATTCCCCTCTGTGCAGTAAAGATGACAGTGTGTGTGTGTGTGTGTGTGGTTTCGCAAATTAAACATCTCAGGCAGATCAGATAGGAATTCACAAAATAAAACGCTTGCTGTTCAGTGAATTTCATCTTTGAGAAAATTTCCCACTTTTATATCCCTGTACCACCATCAAACACTCCCAGGACAGGTACAGCACGGGGTTAGATACAGAGTAAAGCTCCCTCTACACTGTCCCCATCAAACACTCCCAGGACAGGTACAGCATGGGGTTAGATACAGAGTAAAGCACCCTCTACACTGTCCCCCATCAAACACTCTCAGGACAGGTACAGCACAGGGTTAGATACAAAGTAAATCTCCCTCTACACTGTCCCCATCAAACACTCCCAGGACAGATACAGCATGGGGTTAGATACAGAGTAAATCTCCCTCTACACTGTCCCCATCAAAAACTCCCAGGACAGGTACAGCACAGGGTTAGATACAGAGTAAAGCTCCCTCTACACTGTCCCCATCAAACACTCCCAGGACAGGTACAGCACGGGATTAGTTACAGGGTAAAGCTCCCTCTACACTGTCCCCATCAAACACTCCCAGGACAGGTACAGCACGGGGTTAGATACAGAGTCAAGCTCCCTCTACACTGTCCCCCATCAAACACTCCCAGGACAGGTACAGCACGGGGTTAGATACAGAGTCAAGCTCCCTCTACACTGTCCCCCATCAAACACTCCCAGGACAGGTACAGCACGGGGTTAGATACAGAGTAAAGCTCCCTCTACCCTGTCCCCATCAAACACAATGTGGAGATGCCGGCGTTGGACTGGGGTGAACACAGTAAGAAGTCTCACAACACCAGGTTAAAGTCCAACAAGTTTATTTGGTAGCAAATACCAAAAGCTTTCGGAGAACTGATCCTTCATCAGATGGAGTGGATCCATCTGACGAAGGAGCAGTGCTCCGAAAGCTTATGGTATTTGCTACCAAATAAACCTGTTGGACTTTAACCTGGTGTTGTGAGACTTCTTACTGTGTCCATCAAACACTCCCAGGACAGGTACAGCACGGGTTAGATACAGAGTAAAGCTCCCTCTACACTGTCCCCAAAAAATTCCCCTTGATCTACATTGTTGAGGAGACAGATGATCTGGGTTATTGTCACATTGTTGTTTGTGGGATCTTGCTGTGTGTAATCCGGACATTACAACGTTCAAAACTCCTTCATTGGCTGTGAACCATTTTGGATATTCTGAGTTGGGGAACTCCTGTGATGTGGTGTGGACTTGTTTGTAACTCTGAGGAATGGTGTTATATTGCAATGTGAATTGTTGTTGGAGATCAGCTCCCTCTGATCAGGGTCAGGGTCAGTTATTGAGGGGTGACTCTGTCCACTGCTGTTTCACGGTCTGTTATGTTTGCCTCCTCAGAAAGCACGCCCACCCCGGGATCTCCCCTCCTCAATGTCACCGCTCCAACAGCCGCTGCCTCCATGGTCGACCGCATTATGGCTTTCCAGGACCACGTCCGGCAATGGGCCAATCAGCTGAGCGAGAAAACACGCTCCGCCTTCCAGAAACTTCAGGTCCAGGAGGTCAACAGGGTCATGGGGTGAGTCCAGCCCCACTCCTCCAATTCCACATTCAATCTCTGTCTCCCCCATTTCCACACTCAATCTCTTTCCATTTCCACACTCCCCCCATCCCCTCTCTCTCTATTTTCGCTCTCCTGCCATCCCTCTTTCTCTATTTCCACACTCCCTTTATCCCTCCTTCTCTATTTCCGCACTTCCCCTATCCCTCTCTCTCTATTTCCACGCTCCCCCATCCCCCCTCTCTCTCTATCTCCACATTCCCCCATCCCTCTCTCTCTCTGTTTCCACACTCCCCCCCATCCCCCTCTCTCTCTATTTCCACATTCCTCCATCCCTCTCCCTCTCCCTGTTTCCACACTCCCCTCATCCCCCTCTCTCTCCACATTCCCCCATCCCTCTCTCTCTGTGTTTCTACACTCCCCCCCATCCCCCCTCTCTCTCTATCTCCACATTCCCCCATCCCTCTCTCTCTGTTTCCACACTCCCCCCTTCCCCTCTCTCTCTGTTTCGACACTCCCCCCATCCCCCCTCTCTCTCTATCTCCACATTCCCCCATCCCTCTCTCTCTGTTTCCACACTCCCCCCTTCCCCTCTCTCTCTCTGTTTCCATACTCCCCCCATCCCCCTCTCTATCTCCACATTCCCCATCCCTCTCTCTCTGTTTCCACACTCCCCCCTTCCCCTCTCTCTCTGTTTCGACACTCCCCCCTTCCCCTCTCTCTCTGTTTCCACACTCCCCCCTTCCCCTCTCTCTCTGTTTCGACACTCCCCCCTTCCCCTCTCTCTCTGTTTCCACACTCCCCCCTTCCCCTTTCTCTCTGTTTCGACACTCCCCCCTTCCCCTCTCTCTCTGTTTCCACACTCCCCCCTTCCCCTCTCTCTCTGTTTCCACACTCCCCCCTTCCCCTCTCTCTGTTTCCACACTCCCCCATCCCTCTCTCTCTCTATCTCCACATTCCCCCATCCTCTCTCTACTACAGTTGTTTCCAACCTTTTTCAGTAACATGGCAGACTCCAACGGGACAAGCTATTCTACGACACCCCCACGAACTTTTCCAGCTGAATTGATCACTCATAAAGGCAACGTAACATTGTGAAGTAACAGTGGCCAATCACATACAAGGGGCGGGGCCACCCCATGACTCATCTCCATGGCGATGGAACCTTGGTGCCCGCTACATTTCTGGCGGGTTCCACGCGGGTGCTTGCTGTTTCAGCTATTCACAGAGAACGATTTGGAAAGGCAGTATGACAACCAATAACAAATCTCAAATTATATTCTTTTATTTATTTTTTTACAAGTGCCTGCCTTAAATGAAGAATAATTAAATTGAACAAATGTGTTACATTGAGAAATAAGAGAAAGGAAAGTTTCGGATGGAAGTTGCCCTGAACTATTCAGCTGAATTTGTTAATAGTTGTGACGAGCCCCATTCTCAGCTGAATGAAGTTGTGGATTTCTGCATTTTTCCACGGAATTAATTATAAGATTGATGGATACGTGATCAGTTTGGCTTTGATAAGGCGAAAGGCAAACTTGTCTGTCCCAAACTTGCCCATTTTTAAACTCAAAAAAACTCAACGATTTTGAGCGGCATGGTGGCACAGTGGTTAGCACTGCTGCCTCACAGTGCCAGGGACCCAGGTTCGATTCCTGGCTTGGGTCACTGTCTGTGTGGAGTTTGCATGTTCGCCCCGTGCCTGCGTGGGTTTCCTCCGGGTGCTCCGGTTTCCTCCCACAGTCCAAAAGATGTGCTGGTTAGGTACGCTGCCCATGCTAAATTCTCCCTCAGTGTGCCCGAACAGGCACCGGAGTATGGCAACTAGGGGATTTTCACAGTAACTTCATTGCAGTGTTAATGTAAGCCTACTTGTGACACTAATAAATAAACTTAAATAGATGTTTGATTAATCAATACTGTGATGTTTGGCGGCAAGTTTATATTTAGTAAATACAGTACCTATTAAAAGGGCTGTTCCTGTTCAAAGGATTAGGTTTCAAAGAATGTCACAGATATGTTCATTGAGGAAATTGGAATTGAGAAAATTTGCAACCTTCCCAGAATATACACAAAAAAAACCAGGCAGCTCCAACCCAGAGGAATTGTTTTTAGTTTAAAAAAAGTGCAAAAATCTCAGCGAAAATGGAATTAATTTTCATTGAAGCTATTGAACGTAAAGCAGAGAGTGAATCCTCTCCCACCTTCTCCAACTTCAAAAGTACAGTTTTCCAATCCCGACAAGAGCTAAACAACCGACAATCAGAATCAAAGAATCCCCAGTGCAGAAGAAGGCCATTCGGTCCATCGAGTCTGCCCCAACTCTCCGGGCAATTTAGCCTGGTTAATCCATCTAACCTGAACATCTTGGGACACTAAGGGGCAATTTAGCATGGCCAATCCACCTAACCTGCACATCTTGGGACACTAAGGGGCAATTTAGCATGGCCAATCCACCTAACCTGCACATCTTGGGACACTAAGGGCCAATTTAGCATGGCCAATCCACCTAACCTGCACATCTTTGGACACTAAGGGATAATTTAGCATGGCCAATCCACCTAACCTGCACATCTTGGGACACTAAGGGCCAATTTAGCATGGCCAATCCACCTAACCTGCACATCTTTGGACACTAAGGGATAATTTAGCATGGCCAATTCCCTTAACCGACATATCTTAGGACACAAAGGAATAGCATGGCCAATCCACCTAACTTGAACATCTTTGGACACTAAGAGACAAGTTAGCATGGCCAATCCACCTAACCTGCACATCTTTGGGCACAAAGGGATAATTTAGCATGGCCAATCCACCTAAGCTACACATCTTGGGACACTAAGGGGCAATTTAGCATGGCCAATCCACCTAACCTCCACATCTTTGGACACTGAAAGGCAATTTAACATGGCCAATCCACCGAACGTACACATCTTTGTACACCAAAGGTAATGTGGAGATAGAGAGAGAGGGGATTGTGGAGATAGGGGGGAATGGGAGGCGTGCGGTGATATTTGCAAAGTTTTATGAGGTAGATTGGGTAGGTTAGCCTGATATTGGCTTGCGTATAGAAGATGACGTGTTTTGGACAATTGAAGGGACTCGGTAAGTTCGGGAGAGAGAGAGAGAGACGATATCCTCTGGTGATGGTGGGGGTGGGAGTGTGGAGTCTAGAATAAGGTTAGACACAGAGCCCAGCTATCTGGCGAGTGGAATTTGGGAACTCTCTCCCCACAGAAAAAGCTTCGAAATCTGGAAGTGGTGAAATGGAAATTCCCAATGGGATGGATGGCTTTGTGCTGGAATAGTGGGGATTAACAGTTAACCGGGGCTCGGGAATGAAGTTAAGATATAGTTCAAGCCGCGATTGTATTGAATGTTGGAGAATGCCTGAGGATCCGACTGTTCCCAATGTGGGTGAAAGTCTCTCATCGTGACTCAATTTTTCTCTCTCTCCCTGTCTTCCAGCTCCTGGTTCTCCAACATCAGTAGGCAGTTTGGAGGCTTCGGAAAGAAGGCTAAATGAAGGCTTGGGCACGGTCGCGCGCATTCCCCCTCCCACAACAGCCACAAATTCCACTTCCCCTCCCTTTCCCCATCCCCCTCCGTCTCCCACTCCCCCTCCACCTCCCCCTCCGTCTCCCAATCCCCCTCCACCTCCCCATCTCACTCCATCACCCCCTCCGTCTCTCCATCCCTCTCCCACATCCGCCACAAATCCCGTTTCCCCTTCCCACGCCAGACCCTTTCTCCATCCCCCTCCGTCTCCCAATCCCCCTCCATCACCCCCTCCACCTCCCCATCTCCCTCCATCTCCCAATCCCACTCCATCACTCCCTCCATCCCCCCACGCCATTTCTTCTCCAGATTCTTCTCCATGTCCTCCTTTATCTCCCCATCCCTCTCCCCCTCGCCATCTCCCTCCCTCCCCCGCTCTCCCTCCCTCCCCCGCTCTCCCTCCCTCCACATCGCCAGACCCTCCCCCTTCCCCCTCGCCTGCTGCACCCACCCCTCCCCCTCCCCGGGCGCCGCCAGCCGGTTCCCCTCCCCTGTTCACCACCGCGCGCGGCCCATTCCCTCCCCCTCCTCCCGGCCGCTACCCCGCGCCGTGCCGCCAATGGCCGCCGGCGCGGAGAGGAGGAGACTTCCCAGCCCTTCCCATTCTGAAGGCCGGATCACACCTTACCGGAGGAACTCCATCCTCCTTGTACGCCTTCCCTCTCGCACAGAGGTGAGGGTGGCGAGGAATCGCCCCAGATTTAAGTAGTGCTTTGCTCCCGAGGAGAGGTCATGCAGAGTTCACATCTCTCCCAACTGTAGCTGCTAACACCTCGCTCGGCACAATCTGTACCTGAATCTGTACCTGTTGTACCTGAATTAACCGGAAATAAAGAATTCCCAATCCATGAACTGCCTGTCTGGTGAATTATTGGCCAATTGTCGTAAACAAGGTGAGGACCTCCCACCGCACTTGGGGCACAATTTTCCTGCCTCGCTCATCCCAAAACCGTAAAATCCATCCCAAAGTCAACTGACCTTTCCATTGTCTGCCCCTCACCCACTCCGATTCCCGTGGCGGGCGGGATGGTAAAATTCCAGCCATTGCGTCTCAGTCATGGGAGCGGGAGGAGACCATTCGGCCCATTGAGCCTGTTCCTCTATTCAGTACAGACAGACAGGGCTGATTCTCCTCTCTGCTGTCCTATCCGTGAGTGCCTGTTGGTATCTCAATCACCGTCTCGAACCTACTCAACGTCTGAACATCCTCAACTCACTGGGTTTAAGAATTCTAGACCATTCTCAGTCTAGGCCCCAATTATTCAGCCTCCCTCCCACACGGCGATGTCTCTCAGCCCAGTGCTAATACGGTTGCTATAGCAAGCCTCCAGGCAAACAGGTATCTCCACACCTCCTAATGACTGCCTCAAAGCAAAGGATTCTCACTCCCAGCTGTCAAAAGATACTGAGTGGAATTTTCCCGTCCCGCCTGCCTGGAGCTCATAGCGGGTGGAAACGGATCATGCAAAGGTCCGTTGACCTCAGGTGGGATTTTCCGGTCTTGGGGCGAGTGCGGCCAGAACATTCCTGCCCACCATCTTTGCCCAGTCACTCCATCGACACACTTCAACTGGCAAAGGCTCGGCCATTGAGTGTCTTTAGGGCGGAGATAGAAAGGTTCTTGATCAATAGGGGGATCAAGGGTTATGGGGAGAAGGCAGGAGAATGGGGATGAGAAAAATATCAGCCATGATTGAATGGCGGAGCAGACTCAATGGAACTGGAGGGGGTGCGGAGGAGATTCACGAGGTTGATTCCGGAGTTGAGGGGGTTGGCTTATGAGGAGAGACTGAGTAGACTGGGGCTATACTCATTGGAATTCAGAAGAATGAGGGGGGGGTCTTATAGAAACATATAAGATTATGAAGGGAATAGTTATGATAGAAGCAGGGAAGTTGTTTCCAATGGCGGGTGAAACTAGAACTAGGGGGCATGGCCTCAAAATAAGGGGGAGCAGATTCAGGATTGAGTTGAGGAGGAACTTCTTCACCCGAAGGGTTGTGAATCTGTGGAATTCCCTGCCCAGTGAAGCAGTTGAGGCTACCTCATTGAATGTTTTTAAGGCAAGGATAGATAGATTTTTGAACAGGAAAGGAATTAAGGGTTATGGTGAGCGGGCGGGTAAGTGGAGCTGAGTCCATGAAAAGATCAGCCATGATCTTATTGAATGGCGGAGCAGGCTCGAGGGGCCAGATGGCCTACTCCTGCTCCTAGTTCTTATGTTCTTACGATGGAGCGAATGGCCTAATTCTGCTCCCATATCTTACGGTCTAAACAGTCATAAACACCCTTCATTTCAATTCCCAGAAAACGAAATTACTGTGAAATTGAGTCAACTTGTTTTGGGGTCAAATACGGTCAACAATTGGTGCACAGTGAGATCCCACAAGAAACAACGTGATCCTGACCTGACCTGACCTATTCCTGGGATGGTAGGATTGTCGCAGGAGGAGAGATTGGGTCGACCGGGCCTGTATTCACTGGAATTTCGAAGAATGAGAGGGGATCTCAAAACGTATCAAATCCTACAACAGGGATGGACAGACTGGAAGCAGGGATGTTATTTCCTCTGGCTGGGGTGGGGGGGGCGGGGGGGGGGGGGGGGGGGGGGGGGGCGGCGGGGGGAGGGCGGGGGGGGGGAGGGGTGCTGATGGAGGGGCTGTTGCGGAACAAGGGGTCACAATCTCATGATTCAGGGTAAAACATTTAGGACTAAGATGAGGAGAAATGTTTTCACTCAGAGTTCACGAATGTTCTTTAGGGAAGGAAATCTGCCGTCCTTACCCGGTCTGGCCTACATGTGACTCCAGAGCCACAGCAATGTGGTTGATTCTCAACTGCCCTCCAAGGGCAACTAGGGATGGGCAATAAATGCTGGCCAGCCAGCGACGCCCATGTCCACAGATGAATAAAAAGAAAACCCAGAGAGTGGGGATTCTGTGGACCTCTACCACAGAAGGCTGTGTCGGCCAAACCACTGAATATATTTAAGAAGCAAATCTATAGATTTCTCTCGTCTAAAGGTGTCGAGGCTCAGGAGGAGAGTGTGAGCTGATGACACGGAGATACTACAGCAGCCATAACCCTGTTGAAAGGTGGAGCAGTCTTGAAGGGCTGAATGGCCTACTCCTGCCCCGATTTTATATATTTCTATGTTTCCCTGTTTTTGGAGAGTGGTTGGTTGAGGCACGTTGGGGGTGGAATAGAAATTCCACGTTGTGGTTGGGGGGGAATAGAAAATCTATCGCCCCTTTAGTTCAAATCAAGGATGCTAAATTTTTAATCTCCTGGTGCATCAGCGCTCAGTATAATCATGGATCCACTAACTGTGCAGCACTCCCTCAGTACTGACCCTCTGACAGTGCAGCACTCCCTCAGTACTGACCCTCTGACAGTCCAGTGCTCTGAAAAGGTCGAAAGTTTTTAGGTATTCAGATCACCAACAACCTCTCCTGGTCCCCCCATGCTGACACTATAGTTCAGGAAGCCCACAACGCCTCTACTTTCTCAGAAGTCTAAGGAAATTCGGCATGTCCGCTACCAATTCTCACCAACTTCTACAAATGTACCAGAAAAAGCATTCTTTCTGGTTGTATCACAGCTTGGTATGGCTCCTGCTCTGCCCAAGACCGCAAGGAACGACAAAATGTCGTGAATGTAGCCCAATCCATCACGCAAACCAACCTCCCATCCATTGACTCTGTCTACACTTCCCGCTGCCTCGGGAAAAGCAGCCAGCATAATCAAGGACTCCATACACCCCGGACATTCTCTCTTCCACCTTCTTCTGTCGGGAAAAAGATACAAAGTCTGGGGCCACGTACCAACCGACTCAAGAACAGCCAGAGGATAGGGTTAAAGAGAATCCTAAGGCGTTCTATAGGTATGTCAAGAACAGAAGGTTGGTTAGGGCAAGTTTAGGGCCAGTTATAGATGGCAGAGGGAAGTTATGTGTGGAACCGGAGGAGATTGGTGAAGCATTGAACCAATATTTCTCTTCGGTGTTCACGCAAGGGGACATGAATATAGCTGAGGAGGACACTGGGTTGCAGGGGAGTAGAATAGACAGTATTACAGTTGATAAGGAGGATGTGCAGGATATTCTGGAGGGTCTGAAAATAGATAAATCCCCTGGTCCGGATGGGATTTATCCAAGGATTCTCTGGGAGGCAAGAGAAGTGATTGCAGAGCCTCTGGCTCTGATCTTCAGGTCGTCGTTGGCCTCTGGTATAGTACCAGAAGATTGGAGGTTAGCGAATGTTGTCCCATTGTTTAAGAAGGGGAACAGAGACTTCCCCGGGAATTATAGACCGGTGAGTCTCACTTCTGTTGTCGGCAAGATGTTGGAAAAAATTATAAGGGATAGGATTTATAGTTATTTGGAGAGTAATGAATTGATAGGTGATAGTCAGCATGGTTTTGTGGCAGGTAGGTCGTGCCTTACTAACCTTATTGAGTTTTTTGAGAAAGTGACCAAGGAGGTGGATGGGGGCAAGGCAGTGGACGTGGTATATATGGATTTTAGTAAGGCGTTTGATAAGGTTCACCATGGTAGGCTTCTGCAGAAAATGCAGATGTATGGGATTGGGGGTGATCTAGGAAATTGGATCAGGAATTGGCTAGCGGATAGGAAACAGAGGGTGGTGGTTGATAGTAAATATTCATCATGGAGTGCGGTTACAAGTGGTGTACCTCAGGGATCTGTTTTGGGGCCACTGCTGTTTGTAATATTTATTAATGATCTGGATGAGGGTATAGTTGGGTGGATTAGCAAATTTGCTGATGACACCAAAGTCGGTGGTGTGGTAGACAGTGAGGAAGGGTGTCGTAGTTTGCAGGAAGACTTAGACAGGTTGCAAAGTTGGGCCGAGAGGTGGCGGATGGAGTTTAATGCGGAGAAGTGTGAGGTAATTCACTTTGGTAGGAATAACAGATGTGTTGAGTATAGGGCTAACGGGAGGACTTTGAATAGTGTGGAGGAGCAGAGGGATCTAGGTGTATGTGTGCATAGATCCCTGAAAGTTGGGAATCAAGTAGATAAGGTTGTTAAGAAGGCATATGGTGTCTTGGCGTTTATTGGTAATTGAATTTAGGAGTCGTAGCGTTATGTTGCAACTGTACACAACTCTGGTGCGGCCGCACTTGGAGTACTGTGTGCAGTTCTGGTCCCCACATTACAGGAAGGATGTGGAGGCTTTGGAGAGGGTGCAGAGGAGGTTTACCAGGATGTTGCCTGGTATGGAGGGGAGATCCTATGAGGAGAGGCTGAGGGATTTGGGATTGTTTTCGCTGGAAAGGCGGCGGCTAAGAGGGGATCTTATTGAAACATATAAGATGATTAGAGGTTTAGATAGGGTGGATAGTGATAGCCTTTTTCCTCTGATGGAGAAATCCAGCACGAGGGGGCATGGCTTTAAATTGAGGGGGGGTAGTTATAGAACCGATGTCAGGGGTAGGTTCTTTACCCAGAGGGTGGTGAGGGATTGGAATGCCCTGCCAGCATCAGTTGTAAATGCGCCTAGTTTGGGGGCGTTTAAGAGATCCGTAGATAGGTTCATGGACGAAAAGAAATTGGTTTAGGTTGGAGGGTCACAGTTTTTTTTTTTAACTGGTCGGTGCAACATCGTGGGCCGAAGGGCCTGTTCTGCGCTGTAATGTTCTATGTTCTATGTTCTTCCCTGCTGCCACTAGGGATTTTGAATGGACCTAACCCGCATTAAGTTGATCTTTCTCTACATTACATTCTGCACTCTCTCCTTTCCTTCTTCCCTATGTACGCTATGAACGGTATGCTTTGTCTGTATAACTCGCAAGAAATAATAAATTTCACCGTATCCCAATACATGTGACAATAATAAATCAAATCAAATCTCATCAAAAATGCCTTAAAGAAAATTACCAATCTGAAGTTTATCCCTATTGGTTCAATAGAGTCCGAATGGAAGAGATGGAATCAAGAAACTTACTAAGCTGGAGAACTGGAGACATGAGGTCAAAGAGGTGTTTTGTCCTATGAGTTAGAGCTCTGTTTAGTTCAAAGGAAGAAATGAACGACAAAAGTCTACTACATTGCTTTGGAGAGATTATTGGTTGTGTGTTTTCTGGCAGAGTAATTTGCAGTTTGGACCTTGTGTAGTTTGCAGCTCACAGAAATGTTCTAAGAGGTGTTTGCTGTATTTAGAGTTCAGAGGGTGTCCTGGGGAGGCACCGGTCGGTTACTGGTTCCATGCCAGAAGCGCTTAGAGACCATAAAATCCCTGGGACACATTCATAGGTCAGTGCAGATGGGAGCTGGGAATTCGGAGAAACTCAGGGCCAATGTCAGCTTCATGAAACTGGCAATCTGTGTAAGAGCTGTGATTGTGCTGGTGATTGGAGGCAAGAACGCAGAATCCTGTTGAAGTCTGGACAGATTATTGAACCATCGGGAGGTGAGCAGGCGATGAGGGAGTACGAGTCAGATTGGAATTTAAGGGAATTCGGAGGCTAGGTCTTCAAAAGTGAAGAGTTGAAATCCCCCTTGGTGGACACAGAATTTTAAAATGAAATTGTGACCTACAGTGGTCATTGATGCCTGGGTGGGATGCTGGGAAATCCATGGGATCTGTCTTGGTCATCTCTGTCATCTGATGTAATTAGTGGTATCTTTGAACAGTTTGCCGTTAACTTATATTTATCCTGCATTAATTCTGTATTTCAGAGTATACCAGATGTATGAAATATGAATTCACTTCTCTGACTTTGTACATAAAGAATACATTTCATTTGTTTAAAAGTGTGGAATTCTTTGGACTAATTATCACAATGTAAAACTAGGATCTCAAACATTGCAGATGTTAACCATAGGTTACTGATAATGAAACAGATCATAACAGAGATAGGGAGTGTTGTAGAGGCTGGAGGAGGTTACCGAGATGGGGAGTGTTGGAGAGGCTGGAGGAGGTTACAGAGATAGGGAGGGTTGGAGGGGCTGGAGGAGGTTACATAGAACATAGAACATAGAACAGTACAGCACAGAACAGGCCCTTCGGCCCACGATGTTGTGCCGAGCTTTATCTGAAACCAAGATCAAGCTATCCCACTCCCTATCATCCTGGTGTGCTCCATGTGCCTATCCAATAACCGCTTAAATGTTCCTAAAGTGTCTGACTCCACTATCACTGCAGGCAGTCCATTCCACACCCCAACCACTCTCTGCGTAAAGAACCTACCTCTGATATCCTTCCTATATCTCCCACCACGAACCCTATAGTTATGCCCCCTTGTAATAGCTCCATCCACCCAAGGAAATAGTCTTTGAACGTCCACTCTATCTATCCCCTTCATCATTTTATAAACCTCTATTAAGTCTCCCCTCAGCCTCCTCCGCTCCAGAGAGAACAGCCCTAGCTCCCTCAACCTTTCCTCATAAGACCTACCCTCCAAACCAGGCAGCATCCTGGTAAATCTCCTCTGCACTCTTTCCAGCGCTTCCACATCTTTCTTATAGTGAGGTGACCAGAGCTGCACACAATATTCCAGATGTGGTCTCACCAAGGTCCTGTACAGTTGCAGCATAACCCCACGGCTCTTAAACTCCAACCCCCTGTTAATAAAAGCTAACACACGATAGGCCTTCTTCACAGCTCTATCCACTTGAGTGGCAACCTTTAGAGATCTGTGGATATGAACCCCAAGATCTCTCTGTTCCTCCACAGTCTTCAGAACCCTACCTTTGACCCTGTAATCCACATTTAAATTAGTCCTGCCAAAATGAATCACCTCACATTTATCAGGGTTAAACTCCATTTGCCATTTTTCAGCCCAGCTTTGCATCCTATCTATGTCTCTTTGCAGCCTACAACAGCCCTCCACCTCATCCACTACTCCACCAATCTTGGTGTCATCAGCAAATTTACTGATCCACCCCTCAGCCCCCTCCTCTAAGTCATTAATAAAAATCACAAATAGCAGAGGACCAAGCACTGATCCCTGTGGCACTCCGCTAGCAACCTGCCTCCAATCCGAAAATTTTCCATCGACCACCACCCTCTGTCTTCGATCAGACAGCCAGTTACCTATCCAATCGGCCAACTTTCCTTCTATCCCACACCTCCTCAATTTCATCATAAGCCGACCATGGGGGACCTTATCAAACGCCTTACTAAAATCCATGTATATGACATCAACTGCCCTACCTTCATCAACACACTTAGTTACCTCCCCAAAAATTCCATCAAATTTGTGAGGCACGACTTGCCCTTCACGAATCCGTGCTGACTGTCTCGGATTAATCCGCATCTTTCTAAATGGTCGTAAATCCCATCTCGAAGGACCTTTTCCATCAATTTACCAACCACCGAAGTAAGACTAACCGGTCTATAATTACCAGGGTCATTTCTATTCCCTTTCTTAAACAGAGGAACAACATTCGTCATTTTCCAGTCTTCTGGCACTATCCCCGTGGACAGCGAGGACCCAAAGATCAAAGCCAAAGGCTCTGCAATCTCATCCCTTGCCTCCCAAAGAATCCTAGGATACATTTCATCAGGCCCAGGGGACTTAACGACCTTCAGTTTATTCAAAACTGCCAGGACATCCTCCCTCCGAACATCTATTTCCGCCAGCCTATTAGCCTGTAACACCTTCTCTTCCTCAAAAACATGGCCCCTCTCCTTGTTGAACACTGAAGAAAAGTATTCATTCATCACCTCGCCTATCTCTACTGACTCCATACACAAGTTCCCACTACTGTCCTTGACCGGCCCTAACCTCACCCTGGTCATTCTTTTATTCCTCACATAAGAGTAAAAAGCCTTGGGGTTTTCCTTGATCCGACCCGCCAAGGACTTCTCGTGTCCCCTCCTAGCTCTCCTAAGCCCATTTTTCAGCTCATTCCTTGCTAACTTGTAACCCTCAATCGAGCCATCTGAACCTTGTTTCCTCATCCCTACATAAGCTTCCCTCTTCCTTTTCACAAGACATTCCACCTCTTTCGTGAACCATGGTTCCTTCACTCGGCCATTACAGAGATAGGGAGTGTTGTCGAGGCTGGAGGAGTATCGAGAGAGAGGAAGGGCCATAGGGGCTGGAGGAGGTTAGAGAGATAGGGAGGGTTGTAGAGGCAGGAGGAGGTTACAGAGATAGGGACGGTTGTAGAGGCTGGAGGAGGTTACAGAGATAGGGAGGGTTGTAGAGGCTGGAGGAGGTTACGGAGATAGGGAGGGTTGGAGGGGCTGGAGGAGGTTACAGAGATAGGGAGGGTTGTAGAGGCTGGAGGCGGTTACAGAGATAGGGAAGATTGTAGGGGCTGGGGGAGGTTACAGAGATAGGGAGTGTTGTAGAGGCTGGAAGAGCTTACAGAGATAGGGATGGTTGTAGAGGCTGGAGGACGTTACAGAGATAGGGACATTTGTAGAGGCTGGAGGAGTATCGAGAGAGAGGAAGGGCCATAGGGGCTGGAGGAGGTTACAGAGATAGGGAGGGTTGTAGAGGCTGGAGGAGGTTACAGAGACTGGGACGGTTGTAGGGGCTGGAGGAGGTTACAGAGATAGAGAGTGTTGCAGAGGCTGGAGGAGGTTACAGAGATAGGGACGGTTGTAGGGACTGGAGGAGGTTACAGAGATAGGGAGGGTTGTAGGGACTGGAGGAGGTTACAGAGATAGGGACGGTTGTAGGGGCTGGAGGAGGTTACAGAGACTGGGACGGTTGTAGGGGCTGGAGGAGGTTACAGAGATAGGGACGGTTGTAGGGGCTGGAGGAGGTTACAGAGACTGGGACGGTTGTAGGGGCTGGAGGAGGTTACAGAGATAGGGACGGTTGTAGGGGCTGGAGGAGGTTACAGAGACTGGGACGGTTGTCGGGGCTGGAGGAGGTTACAGAGACTGGGACGGTTGTAGGGGCTGGAGGAGGTTACAGAGATAGAGAGTGTTGTAGAGGCTGGAGGAGGTTACAGAGATAGGGAGGGTTGTAGAGGCTGGAGGAGGTTACAGAGATAGGGACGGTTGTAGAGGCTGGAGGAGGTTACAGAGATAGGGAGGGTTGTAGAGGCTGGAGGAGGTTACAGAGACTGGGACGGTTGTAGGGGCTGGAGGAGGTTACAGAGATAGAGAGTGTTGTAGGGGCTGGAGGAGGTTACAGAGATAGGGAGGTGTTTAGGGGCTGGAGGAGGTTACAGAGATAGGGAGTGTTGTAAGGGCTGGAGGAGGTTACAGAGATAGGGACGGTTGTAGGGGCTGGAGGAGGTTACAGAGATAGGGAGTGTTGTAGAGGCTGGAGGAGGTTACAGAGATAGGGAGTGTTGTAGAGCCTGGAGGAGGTTACAGAGATAGGGAGGGGTTTTGGGGCTGGAGGAGGTTACAGAGATAGGGAGTGTTGCAGGGCCTCGAGGAGGTTACAGAGATAGGGAGGCGTTTAGGGGCTGGAGGAGGTTACAGAGATATGGAGGTTGTAGGGGCTGGAGGAGGTTACAGAGATAGGGAGTGTTGTAAGGGCTGGAGGAGGTTACCGAGATAGAGAGGGTTGTAGAGGCTGGAGGAGGTTACAGAGATAGGGAGTGTTGTAGGGGCTTGAGGAGGTTACTGAGATAGGGAGGGGTTTAGGGGCTGGAGGAGGTTACCGAGATAGGAGGATTGTAGGGGCTGGAGGAGGCTACAGAGATAGGGACGGTTGTAGGGGCTGGAACAGGTTACAGAGTTAGGGAGGGTTGTAGGGGCTGGAGGAGCCTACAGAGATAGGGAGTGTTGTAGGGACTGGAGAAGATTAGAGAGATAGGGACGGTTGTAGGGGCTGGCGGAGGTTACTGGGATAGGGAGGGTTGTAGGGACTGGAGGAGATTACAGAGCTAGGGAGGGGTGTAGGGGCTGGTGGGGGTTACAGAGATAGGGAGGGTTGTAGGGACTGGAGGAGATTAGAGAGATAGGGACGGTTGTAGAGGCTGGAGGAGGTTACAGAGATAGGGAGTGTTGTAGGGGCTGGAGGAGTTACGGAGATAGGGAGAGTTGTAGGGACTGGAGGAGATTAGAGAGATAGGGATGGTTGTAGGGGCTGGCGCAGGTTACCGAGATAGGGAGGGTTCTAGGGACTGGAGGAGATTACAGAGCAAGGGAGGGTTGTAGGGGCTGGGGGAGGTTACAGAGATAGGGAGGATTGTAGGGGCTGGAAAAGGTTACAGAGATAGGGAGGGTTGTAGGGGCTGGAGGAGGTTGCAGAGATGGGGAGTATTGTAGGGGACTGAAGGAGGTTACAGAGATGGAGGGTAGTAAGGCTGGAGAAGGTTACAGAAATGTCGAGTATTGTAAGGGTTGGAGTAGGTTAAAGAGATAGGAAGCATTATAGGGACTGGAGGATGGTACAGAGATAGGGAGGGTTGTAGGGACTGGAGGAGATTACAGAGTTGGGGGGGTTGTAGGGGCTGGGGGGGTTACAGAGATGGGGATGGTGGTAGGGACTGGAGGAGGTTACAGAGATGGGGAATGCTGTAAGGGCTGGAGGAAGTTACAGTGACAGGGTGTATTGTAGGGGACTGGAGGAGGTTACAGAGATATGAAGGATTGTAGGGGCTGAAGAAGGTTGTAGAGATACAGTATTGTAGCAGCTGGAGGAAGTTACAGAGATCGGGACAGTTGTAGGGGCTGGGGAAGGTTACAGAGATTAGGGTGGGTTGTAGGGGCTGGGGAAGGTTACAGAGATTAGGGTGGGTTGTAGGGGCTGGGGAAGGTTACAGAGATTAGGGTGGGTTGTAG
This sequence comes from Mustelus asterias, assembly GCF_964213995.1. Taxonomy (NCBI): domain Eukaryota; kingdom Metazoa; phylum Chordata; class Chondrichthyes; order Carcharhiniformes; family Triakidae; genus Mustelus; species Mustelus asterias. The sequence continues at coordinate 2,248,579 of NC_135820.1, read as the reverse complement.
GGGCTGGGGAAGATTACAGAGATTAGGGTGGGTTGTAGGGGCTGGGGAAGGTTACAGAGATTAGGGTGGGTTGTAGGGGCTGGGGAAGGTTACAGAGATTAGGGTGGGTTGTAGGGGCTGGGGAAGGTTACAGAGATTAGGGTGGGTTGTAGGGGCTGGGGAAGGTTACAGAGATTAGGGTGGGTTGTAGGGGCTGGGGAAGGTTACAGAGTTAGGGCGGGTTGTAGGGGCTGGAGAAGGTTACAGAGCTAGGGAGAATTGTAGGACGTGGAGGAGGTGACAAAGATAGGGAGGGGTGTGGAGTCTGGAGGAGGTGACAGAGATAGGGAGGGGTGTAGGGGCTGGAGGAGGTTACAGGGATAGGGAGGGTTGTAGGGGCTGGAGGAGGTTACAGGGATAGGGAGGGTTGTAGGGGCTGGAGGAGGTTACAGAGATAGGGAGGGGTGTAGCGGCTGGAGGAGGTTACAGAGATGGGGAGGGTTGTAGGGGCTGGGGGAGATTACAGAGATAGGGAGGGTGTAGGGGCTGGAGGAGTTTACAGATAGAGGGAGAGTTGTGGAGGCTGCAGGAGGTTACTGTGATGGGGAGGGTTGTCGAGGCTGGGGAAGGTTACAGAGATAGAGAGTATTGTAAGGGCTGGAGGAGGTGACAGTGATAGGGAGGGTTGGAGGGACTCATAGAATCATAGAAACCCTACAGTGCAGAAAGAGGCCATTCGGCCCATCGAGTCTGCACCGACCACAATCCCACCCAGGCCCTACCCCCATATCCCTACATATTTATCCACTAATCCCTCTAACCTACGCATCTCAGGACACTAAGGGGCAATTTTTGCACGGCCAATCAACCTAACCCGCACATCTTTGGACTGTGGGAGGAAACCGGAGCACCCGGAGGAAACCCACGCAGACACGAGGAGAATGTGCAGACTCCACACAGACAGCGACCCGAGCTGGGAATCGAACCCAGGTCCCTGGAGCTGTGAAGCAGCAGTGCTAACCACTGTGCCACCGTGCCGCCCAACTAGTTACCTACATAGGTTGTAGGGACTGGAGGAGGTTACCCATCTCCTCCCGACTGGAGGAGATTACATGATGTGGAGATGCTGGCGTTGGACTGGGGTAAACACAGTAAGAAGTTTAACAACACCAGGTTAAAGTCCAACAGGTTTATTTGGTAGCAAAAGCCACACAAGCTTTCGAGGCTCTGAGCCCCTTCTTCAGGTGAGTGGGAATTCTGTTCACAAACAGAACTTATAAAGACACAGACTCAATTGACATGAATAATGGTTGGAATGCGAATACTTACAACTAATCCAGTCTTTAAGAAACAAAACAATGGGAGTGGAGAGAGCATCAAGACAGGCTAAAAAGATGTGTATTGTCTCCAGACAAGACAGCCAGTGAAACTCTGCAGGTCCACGCAACTGTGGGAGTTACAAATAGTGTGACATAAACCCAATATCCCGGTTGAGGCCGTCCTTGTGTGTGCGGAACTTGGCTATCAGTTTCTGCTCAGCGACTCTGCGCTGTCGTGTGTCGCGAAGGCCGCCTTGGAGAACGCTTACCCGAATATCAGAGGCCGAATGCCCGTGACCGCTGAAGTGCTCCCCAACAGGAAGAGAACAGTCTTGCCTGGTGATTGTCGAGCGGTGTTCATTCATCCGTTGTCGCAGCGTCTGCATAGTTTCCCCAATGTACCATGCCTCGGGACATCCTTTCTTGCAGCGTATCAGGTAGACAACGTTGGCCGAGTTGCAAGAGTATGTACCGTGTACCTGGTGGATGGTGTTCTCACGTGAGATGATGGCATCTGTGTCGATGATCCGGCACGTCTTGCAGAGGTTGCTGTGGCAGGGTTGTGTGGTGTCTTGGTCACTGTTCTCCTGAAGGCTGGGTAGTTTGCTGCGGACAATGGTCTGTTTGAGGTTGTGCGGTTGTTTGAAGGCAAGAAGTGGGGGTGTGGGGATGGCCTTGGCGAGATGTTCGTCTTCATCAATGACATGTTGAAGGCTCCGGAGGAGATGCCGCAGCTTCTCCGCTCCGGGGAAGTACTGGACAACGAAGGGTACTCTGTCCACCGTGTCCCGTGTTTGTCTTCTGAGGAGGTCGGTGCGGTTTTTCGCTGTGGCGCGTCGGAACTGTTGATCGATGAGTCGAGCGCCATATCCTGTTCTTATGAGGGCATCTTTCAGCATCTGGAGGTGTCTGTTGCGATCCTCCTCATCCGAGCAGATCCTGTGTATTCGGAGGGCTTGTCCGTAGGGGATGGCTTCTTTAACGTTAAAGAAGCCATCCCCTACGGACAAGCCCTCCGAATACACAGGATCTGCTCGGATGAGGAGGATCGCAACAGACACCTCCAGACGCTGAAAGATGCCCTCATAAGAACAGGATATGGCGCTTGACTCATCGATCAACAGTTCCAACGCGCCACAGCGAAAAACCGCACCGACCTCCTCAGAAGACAAACACGGGACACAGTGGACAGAGTGCCCTTCGTCGTCCAGTACTTCCCCGGAGCGGAGAAGCTGCGGCATCTCCTCCGGAGCCTTCAACATGTCATTGATGAAGACGAACATCTCGCCAAGGCCATCCCCACACCCCCACTTCTTGCCTTCAAACAACCGCACAACCTCAAACAGACCATTGTCCGCAGCAAACTACCCAGCCTTCAGGAGAACAGTGACCAAGACACCACACAACCCTGCCACAGCAACCTCTGCAAGACGTGCCGGATCATCGACACAGATGCCATCATCTCACGTGAGAACACCATCCACCAGGTACACGGTACATACTCTTGCAACTCGGCCAACGTTGTCTACCTGATACGCTGCAAGAAAGGATGTCCCGAGGCATGGTACATTGGGGAAACTATGCAGACGCTGCGACAACGGATGAATGAACACCGCTCGACAATCACCAGGCAAGACTGTTCTCTTCCTGTTGGGGAGCACTTCAGCGGTCACGGGCATTCGGCCTCTGATATTCGGGTAAGCGTTCTCCAAGGCGGCCTTCGCGACACACGACAGCGCAGAGTCGCTGAGCAGAAACTGATAGCCAAGTTCCGCACACACAAGGACGGCCTCAACCGGGATATTGGGTTCATGTCACACTATTTGTAACTCCCACAGTTGCGTGGACCTGCAGAGTTTCACTGGCTGTCTTGTCTGGAGACAATACACATCTTTTTAGCCTGTCTTGATGCTCTCTCCACTCCCATTGTTTTGTTTCTTAAAGACTGGATTAGTTGTAAGTATTCGCATTCCAACCATTATTCATGTCAATTGAGTCTGTGTCTTTATAAGTTCTGTTTGTGAACAGAATTCCCACTCACCTGAAGAAGGGGCTCAGAGCCTCGAAAGCTTGTGTGGCTTTTGCTACCAAATAAACCTGTTGGACTTTAACCTGGTGTTGTTAAACTTCTTACGGAGATTACATGGACAGGGAGGGTTGTAGGGGCTGGGGGATGTTACAGAGATAGGGAGGGTGGTAGGGACTGGAGGTTACAGAGCGAGGGAGTGTTGGAAGGGCTGGAGGAGGTTACAGTGATAGGGAGTATTGTAGGGGGCTGGTCGAGGTTACAGGGATAGAGAAGGTTGTAGGGGCTGGAGAAGGTTATAGAGATAGAGACTATTGTAGGGGCTGGAGGAGGTTACAGAGATAGGGGGAGGGTTGTAGGGGGTGGAGGAGATGAGAGAAATAGGAGGGTTGTAGGGTGTGGAGGAAGTGACAGAGATAGGGAGGGTTATAGAGGCTGGAGGAAATTACAGAGATGGGAAGGTGTTGTAGGGGTTGGAGGGGGTTACAGAGATAGGGAGGGTTGTAGGGACTGGAAGAGATTACAGAAATAGGGAGGGTTGTAGGTGGTGGAGTAGGTTACAGAGATAGGGAAGGTTGTTGGGACTGGAGGAAGTAACAGAGATAGGGAGGGTTGTCGGGGCTACAAAAGGTTAGAGAGATAGGAGGGGTTTTAGGGGCTGGAGGAGGGTACAGAGATAGGGAGGATTGTAGGGGCTGGAGGAGGTTATAGAAATAGGGCGGATCAGAGTTGTAGAGTCATAGAGGTTTACAGCATAGAAACAGGCCCCTCGGCACAACCTGTCCACGCACCCTTTTTTAAACTACTAAGCTTGTCCCAATTTCCCATGTTTGGCCCATATCCCTCTGTACCCATCTTACCCATGTAACTGTCTAAATGCTTTTTAAAAGACAAAATTGTACCCGCCTCTACTACTACCTCTGGCAGCTTGTTCCAGACACTCACCACCCTCTGTGTGAATAAATTGCCCCTCTGGACCCTTTTGTAAGTCTCCCCTCTCACCTTAAATCTATGCCCTCTAATTTTAGACTCCCCTATCTTTTGGAAAAGGTGTTGACTATCTAGCTGATCTTTGCCCCTCATTATTTTATAGACCTCTATAAGATCACCCCTCAGCCTCCTACGCTCCAGGGAAAAAAGTCCCAGTATATTCGGCCTTTCCTTGTAACTCAAACCATTAAGTCCCGCTAGCATCCTAGTAAATCTTTTCTGCACTCTTTCTAGTTTGATAATATTCTTATGTATAATAGGGTGACCAGAACTGTACATAGTATTCCAAGTGTGGCCTTACCAATGTCTTATACAACTTCAACAAGACGTCCCAACTCCTGCATCAATGTTCTGACCAATGAAACCAAGCATGCCGAATGCCTTCTTCACCACCCTATCCACCTATGACTCCACTTTCAAGGAGCTATGAACCTGTATCCCTAGATCTCTTTGTTCTATAACTCACCCCAACACCATACTGTTTACTGAGTAAGTCCCGCCTTGGTTCGATCTACCAAAATGCATCATCTTGCATTTATCTAACTTAAACTCCATCTGCCATTCATCAACCCACTGGCCCATTGACCAAGATCCCGTTGCAATCCTAGATAACCTTCTTCACTGTCCACTGTGCCACCAATCTTGGTGTCATCCGCAAATGTACTGACCATGCCTCCTAAATTCTCATCCAAATCATTAATATAAATGACAAATAACAGTGGACCCAGCACTGATCCCTGAGGCACACCGCTGGCCACAGGCCTCCAGTTTGAAAATAACTCTTTACAACCACCCTCTGGCTTCTGTCAAGAAGCCAATTTTGTATCCATTTGGTTACTTCACCCAGGATCCTGTGAGATTTAACCTTGTGCAACAACCTACCATGCGGTACCTTGTCAAAGGCCTTGCTAAAGTCCATGTCGACAACATCAACTGCACTGCCCTCATCTACCTTCTTGGTTACCCCTTCAAAAAACTCAAATTTGTGAGACATGATTTTCCACTCACAAAGTCATGCTGACTGTCCCTAATCAGTCCTTGCCTCTCTATATGCCTGTAGGTACTTTCTGTCAGAGTACCTACTAACAACTTACCCACTCCAAATATTAGGCTCACCGGCCTGTAGTTCCAGGCTTGTAGGGGCTGGAGGAGGTTATGGAGATTGGGAGGGTTGTAGGGCTGGAGGAGGTTATGGAGATTGGGAGGGTTGTAGGGCTGGAGGAGGTTATGGAGATTGGGAGGGTTGTAGGGGCTGGAGGAGGTTATGGAGATTGGGAGGATTGTAGGGGCTGGAGGAGGTTGTGGGGATAGGGAGGATTGTAGGGGCTGGAGGAGGTTAAAGAGATTGGGAAGGTTGTAGGGATTGGAGGAGGTTATGGAGAAATGAAGGTGTGTTGGGGCTGGAGGAGGTTCTGGAGAAATGAAGGTGTGTTGGGGCTGGAGGAGGTTATGGAGATAGGGAGGTGTGAAGGGCTGGAGGAGGTTATGGAGATAGGGAGGTGTGTAGTGGCCAGAGGAGCTTACAGAGATAGGGAGGGTTGTAGGGGCTGGAGTAGGTTACAGAGATAGGGAGGGTTGTAGGGGCTGGAGGAGGTTTCAGGGATAGGGAGCTGTGTAGGGGCTGGAGGAGGTTTCAGGGATAGGGAGGTGTGTAGGGGCTGGAGGAGGTTTCAGGGATAGGGAGGTGTGTAGGGGCTGGAGGAGCTTACAGAGATAGGGAGGGTTGTAGGGGCTGGAGTAGGTTACAGAGATAGGGAGGGTTGTAGGGGCTGGAGGAGGTTTCAGGGATAGGGAGCTGTGTAGGGGCTGGAGGAGGTTTCAGGGATAGGGAGGGTTGTAGGGGCTGGAGGAGGTTATGGAGATAGGGAGCTGTGTAGGGGCTGGAGGAGGTTTCAGGGATAGGGAGGGTTGTAGGGGCTGGAGGAGGTTTCAGGGATAGGGAGGTGTGTAGGGGCTGGAGGAGGTTTCAGGGATAGGGAGGTGTGTAGGGGCTGGAGGAGGTTATGGAGATAGGGAGCTGTGTAGGGGCTGGAGGAGGTTTCAGGGATAGGGAGGTGTGTAGGGGCTGGAGGAGGTTATGGAGATAGGGAGCTCTGTAGGGGCTGGAGGAGGTTTCAGGGATAGGGAGGTGTGTAGGGGCTGGAGGAGGTTTCAGGGATAAGGAGGGTTGTAGGGGCTGGAGGAGGTTTCAGGGATAGGGAGGGGTGTAGGGGCTGGAGGAGGTTTCAGGGATAGGGAGGTGTGTAGGGGCTGGAGGAGGTTATGGAGATTGGTCTGACGAGGATACCAGGTTGAATGAACAGTTTGATATGGGTGTACATTGCTGCCACAGCGGGAGGGAGTGTTTATGATGACAATTTGCTTCCCTGAGCACCGCAGACTCTGAAACCTGCAGCGAGGCTCTGACATTGGTTGAACTGATTAAATTTATAACATGATTGTAAATGATTGAAATGTGTGAGGGGTTATTAGAGGCTTGTAATTACACAAATTACAATTTAGAAAGATGTGACCTCAGATCCCATAGGAAACGACAGAGCATAATTTAAACACTCACACACACTCACACTCACACACACACTCACACACACACACACACTCACACTCACACACACCCACACACACACACACACACACTCACACTCACACACACACACACACAGATACACACACACAGACACTCACACACACCCACACACACACACAGACACTCACACACACACACACAGATACACACACTCACACACACAGATACAGATACACACACACACTCACACACACACAGATACACACACACACACAGACACACACACACAGACACACACACACACACAGACACTCACACACACACTCACACACACACAGATTCACACACTCACACACACACAGGTACACACACAGACACACACACACAGACACTCACACACTCAGACACTCACACACACAGACACACACACACACTCACACACGCACACACTCACACACGCACACACACACTCACACACACACTCACACACACACAGATACACACACTCACAGATACACACACACATACACTCACACACACACTCACAGATACACAGACACACACACACAGATACACTCACAGATACACACACACATACACTCACACACACACACTCACACATACACACAGATACACACACACAAACACACACACACAGATACACACACACATACACTCACACACACACACACACAGATACACAGACACACACAGCTATACGCACACAGACAAATATACAGACAGATACACATACAGACACTCACAGACGCACACACACAGACACTCTCACACATACACACACACTCACACAGACACTCTCACACACACACATTCACACAGATACATACACACTCACACATACACACAGACAGACACACACTCACAGACAGATAACACACACACACACTCACAGACAGATACACACACACACTCTCTCTCACACACACACAATCACACACACACTCATTCACACACACACACACAAAAATTGGCAGCACGGTGGCACAGTGGTTAGCAATGCTGACTCACCATGCCAGGGACCCGGGTTCAATTCCCGGCTTGGGTCACTGTATGTATGGAGTTTGCATGTTCTCCCCGTGTCTGCGTGGGTTTCCTCCGGGTGCTCCGGTTTCCTCCCACAGTCCAAAGATGTGCGGGTTAGGTTGATTGGCCAGGTTAAAAATTGCACCTGAGATGCGTAGGTTAGAGGGATTAGCGGGTAAATATGTGGGGGTAGGGCCTGGGTGGGATTGTGGTCGGTGCAGACTCGATGGGCCGAATGGCCTCCTTCTGCACTGTAGGGTTTCTATGATTTCTATTAATGTTGCACTCGCTCCCTCAGGGAGTGGGGAGAATGTGGGACTCGCTCCCACGGGGAGTGGGAAAAATGTGGGACTCGCTCCCACAGGGAGTGGGGAGAATGTGGGACTCGCTCCCACGGGGAGTGGGGAGAATGTGGGACTCGCTCCCACGGGGAGTGGGGAGAATGTGGGACTCACTCCCACAGGGAGTGGGGAGAATGTGGAACTCGCTCCCATAGGGAGTGGGGAGAATGTGGGACTCGCTCCCACAGGGAGTGGGGACAATGTGGGACTCGCTCCCACGGGGAGTGTTTGAGGTGATTGACATCGATGTATTTCGGGGGGAAGCTGGATAAATACAAGGGAGCAGGAAATAGACGGATACGGTGATGGGGGTGAGATGGAGAGGAGGGTGGGGGAGGCTGGTGGGGAGCGGAAACTCCAGCACCGTGCAGAGGGGCCGAATGGCCTGTGTTTGAGCTGTGTGAACTTTTAAACTTGATAAACAGGGAGATGCAGACAGTGATACCCAGTAGCCCCCAGACAAAGCAGTCAATGTTTGCGTGGAATTGGGTGGAACTTATTAATTATAAACAGATGAAACAGTTCACAGAACACCCTGAACATAAAAAACAACATTCCACCTTCTCACTGGCATTTTCATTAACTCATTGTGAACCCCCTTCCAACCACAGAGCTCCAATTAAATCTCAACATCAAACAACAGCTGTCGGAACTCAATGATGGGATGGGAAGACTGGGACTGTTTGAGTCGGAGACAGGAGAGGGTTGGGAATTTTAAGAGATACACGCAGCCAGTTCAACACAGCGTCTGCCTCACTCGGGGCACAAGGTGAAGACTCCTCACTCACTCACTCACTCCTCACTCACTCCTCACTCACTCACTCCTCATTCACTCACTCCTCACTCACACCTCACTCACTCCTCACTCACTCCTCACTCACTCACTCACTCCTCACTCACTCCTCACTCACTCCTCACTCACTCCTCACTCACTCACTCCTCACTCACTCTTCACTCACTCCTCACTCACTCCTCACTCACTCACCTCACTCACTGACACACACTCACTCACTCCTCACTCACTCACTCACTGACAAACTCACTCACACTCACTCACTCACTCACTCCTCACTCACTCACTGACACACACTCACTCACTCCTCACTCACTCCTCACTCACTCCTCACTCACTCACTCCTCACTCACTCACTCACTCACTGACACACACACTCACTCACTCCTCACTCACTCCTCACTCACTCACTCACTCACTGACACACACTCACTCCTCACTCACTCCTCACTCACTCCTCACTCACTCACTCATTCCTCACTCACTCACTCCTCGCTCACTCCTCACTCACTCACTCACTGACACACACTCACTCACTCCTCACTCACTCCTCACTCACTCCTCACTCACTCACTCCTCACTCACTCACTCCTCACTCACTCCTCACTCACTCACTCACTCCTCACTCACTCACTCACTCACTCACACCTCACTCACTCACTCACTCACTGACACACACTCACTCACTCACACCTCACTCTCACTCACACTCACTCACACTCACACTCACTCACTCCTCACACACACACTCACACACTCACTCACTCACCCACTCACTCACTCGCTCACTCACTCCTCACTCACTAACACCTCACTCACTCACTCACTCACTGACACACACTCACTCACTCACTCCTCACTCACTCCTCACTCACTCCTCACTCACTCACTCACTCCTCACTCACTCACTCCTCACTCACTCACTCACTCACTCACTCCTCACTCACTCACTCACTCACACACTCACTCACTCCTCACTCACTCCTCACTCACTCACTGACACACTCACTCACTCACACTCACTCACTCACTCCTCACTCACTCACTCACTCCTCACTCACTCACTCCTCACTCACTCCTCACTCACTCACACACACTCACTCCTCACTCACTCCTCACTCACTCCTCACTCACTCACTCACTGACACACTCACTCACTCACACTCACTCACTCACTCACTCACACTCACTCACTCACTCACTCACACTCACTCACTCACTCAGCATGGGACTGGCTCTCAATCTATAACACCGCAGCCCAATCTACAGACCTCAGTTGTGTCTGGAAATCAGGATACGGACTCTGGCTGCATTGCTGTGACTGCAATATTAGAGTCAAAATATCATTGGTTCAAATAGCACTCCAGACACTTGACCTCAGTAAATCAGGCTGTCACTCTGTACAATCCTCCCTCACTACTGCCCCTCCGACTGTACAATTCCCCCTCAGGACTGACCCTCTAACAGAGAGAGGGGAGAATGTGGGACTCAGTTCCACAGGGAGTGGGGAGAATGTGAGACCAGCTCCCATGGGGAGTGGTTGAGGTGAATAGTGTCGATGTATTTCAGCGGGAAAGCTGGATAAACACGTGAGGGAGAAAGGAATAGAAGGAGATGGTGATGGTGTGGCGGGGGGTGGGGGGGGGGAGGGGGAGGTGGGGGGGGAGACGGAGGGGGCGGGCGAAACCTGTTGTGGAGCAGAAACACCAGCTCAGATCAGAGGGGCCGAATGGCCTGTTTCCGTGCTTTAAACGTTAGTTTTTATTTATTAGTGTCACAAGTAGGCTTACATTAACACTGCAATGAAGTTACTGTGAAAACCCCGAGTTGCCACGCTCCGGTGCCTGTTTGGGTACACTGAGGGGCAATTTAGCACGGCCAATGCACCGAACCAGCACGTTTTTTGGAGTTTGGGAGGAAACCGGAGCACCCGGAGGAAACCCACGCAGACACGGGGAGAATGTGCAGGCCACACAGACAGTGAGCCGAGCCGGGAATCGAACCCGGATCCCTGGCGCTGTGAGGCAGCGGTGCTAACCACTGTGCCACCGTGCATGGCCCACTTCTCTGTAATTCTCCACACTCCAGGGATTGTTTTGATGAACTCAGAAACCTGGGGAGATGTAAACACATTTGGAGATAAGGAGCAGCTTTGTAAAGGACATGGTTAACCTGTCAATACACCCCGATGGGCCTTCTGAGTAACATATCCCCTCTGATTAGATTCCTGGAGTCTGCTTTACAACTGACCTTGAGACCTGGTCACACATTAACCAGCCTCAACATCCTGGAATCCCTCCGAATGGACTGGAAATATTCCGAGCCAGGCTTCACTTCCAAACCCGGAGGTTAAATCACAGCTTGACCATCTGAGCCTGTTCTGTGATAGGCCAACTCTGCTCCAGTTTCACAACCATTGTATTTTCACTGACTCTCTCGGTGGGGGCCTCACTGGAACTCTGTGCGACAGGATTTAACCCCGAGACACAGAGGGCGATATTAGGGACAGGTTACCCAACACAATCGTATTAAAGAGAGTCTGAAAAAGGCAGAGAGAGAAAGGGCGAGCAAGATTCTTAGAGAGAGTGAGAGGGAGGGACAGCACTCCATCAGCACTGACCCTCTGACAGTGCAGCACTCCCTCAGCACAGACCATCTGACAGTGCGGCACTCCCTCAGTACTGACCCTCTGACAGTGCGGCACTCCCTCAGCACAGACCATCTGACAGTGCGGCACTCCCTCAGTACTGACCCTCTGACAGTGCGGCACGCCCTCAGTACTGACCCTCTGACAGTGCGGCACTCCCTCAGTACTGACACTCTGACAGTGCGGCACTCCCTCAGTACTGACCCTCTGACAGTGCGGCACTCCCTCAGTACTGACACTCTGACAGTGCGGCACTCCCTCAGTACTGACCCTCTGACAGTGCGGCACTCCCTCAGTACTGACACTCTGACAGTGCGGCACTCCCTCAGTACTGACACTCTGACAGTGCAGCACTCCCTCAGTACTGATCCTCTGACAGTGCGGCACTCCCTCAGTACTGATCCTCTGACAGTGCAGCACTCCCTCAGTACTGATCCTCTGACAGTGCAGCACTCCCTCAGTACTGACCCTCCGACAGTGCGGCACTCCCTCAGTACTGACCCTCTGACAGTGCGGCACTCCCTCAGTACTGATCCTCTGACAGTGCGGCACTCCCTCAGTACTGATCCTCTGACAGTGCGGCACGCCCTCAGTACTGACCCTCTGACAGTGCGGCACGCCCTCAGTACTGACCCTCTGACAGTGCGGCACTCCCTCAGTACTGATCCTCTGACAGTGCAGCACTCCCTCAGTACTGACCCTCCGACAGTGCGGCACTCCCTCAGCACTGACCTTCTGACAGTGCGGCACTCCCTCAGCACTGACCCTCGGACAGTGCGACGCTCCCTCAGTACTGACCCTCCGACAGTGCGGCACTCCCTCAGCACTGACCCTCCGACAGTGCAGCACTCCCTCAGTACTGACCCTCTGACAGTGTGGCACTCCCTCAGCACTGACCCTCCGACAGTGCAGCACTCCCTCAGTACTGACCCTCTGACAGTGCGGCACTCCCTCAGCACTGACCTTCTGACAGTGCAGCACTTCCTCAAACTGACCCTCTGACACTGCAGCGCTCCCTCAGTACTGACCCTCTGACACTGCGGCGCTCCCTCAGTACTGACCCTCCAACAGTGCAGCACTCCCTCAGTACTGACCCTCTGACAGTGCGGCACTCCCTCAATACTGACCCTCTGACACTGCGGCGCTCCCTCAGTACTGACCCTCCAACAGTGCAGCACTCCCTCAGTACTGACCCTCTGACAGTGCGGCACTCCCTCAGTACTGACCCTCTGACAGTGCAGCACTCCCCCAATACTGACCTTCTGACAGTGCAGCACTTCCTCAAACTGACCCTCTGACAGTGCAGCGCTCCCTCAGTACTGACCCTCTGACAGTGCGGCACTCCCTCAGTACTGACCCTCTGACAGTGCGGCGCTCCCTCAGTACTGACCCTCCGACAGTGCAGCACTCCCTCAGTACTGACCCTCTGACAGTGCGGCACTCCCTCAGTACTGACCCTCTGACAGTGCGACACTCCCTCAGTACTGACCCTCTGACAGTGCAGCACCCCCTCAGTACTGACCCTCTGACAGTGCAGCACTCCCTCAGTACTGACCCTCTGACAGTGCGGCACTCCCTCAGTACTGACCCTCTGACAGTGCGGCACTCCCTCAAACAGACACCCTCACAGTGCAGCACTTCCTCGGTACTGACCCTCTGACAGTGCGGCACTCCCTCAAACAGACACCCTGACAGTGCGGCACTCCCTCAGTACTGACCCTCTGACAGTGCAGCACTCCCTCAGTACTGACCCTCTGACAGTGCGGCACTCCCTCAGTACTGACCCTCTGACAGTGCAGCACTCCCTCAGCACTCACCCTCTGACAGTGCAGCACTCCCTCAGTACTGGTCCAGGAGGGAGGGCTTCATATTCCTGGATCACTGGGAGATTTTCAAGAGAGGAGGGCACATGTACAAGAAGGACGGGTCACAACTAAATTGGAAGGGCACAAATATCCTGGCTGGGAGTTTTGCCAGTGCAGTTCGGGTGGGTTTAAACTAGTATGGCAGGGGGTTGGGAATCAAAAAATTAGGTCCACAAGTGTAGAGGCTGGGGACGAGCTTGGGGCCAGGACAAGGCTGGCAAAGAAGAAGAGCACTCTGGGGGAGGACGACCTCACTGAGCCTGGGGGTCTGGAGTGCATCTACTTCAATGCAAGGAGCGTAGCAGGTAAGACAGACGAACTTAGGGCCTTAATGCTTACGAGGAATTTGGATGTGGTTGCGGTGACAGAGACTTGGTTGAAAGAGGGACAGGACTGGCAGCTGAATATTCCCGGGTACAAGTGTTTTAGGCGAGACAGAGGAGGGGCCAAAAGAGGTGGGGGAGTAGCAGTATTAGTTGGAGAGCATATTACAGCGGTGCAGAGGGAGGACAATTCAGAGGGGTCGTGTAACGAGTCACTCTGGGTGGAGCTTAGAAACAGGAAGGGCGCAGTCACTATGTTGGGGGTATACTACAGGCCCCCCAACAGCCCAAGGGAAGTGGAAGAACGGATATGTCAGGAGATACTGGATAGGTGCAGGAAAAATAGGGTTGTTGTAGTGGGAGACTTCAATTTCCCTGGTATAGACTGGAAATCGCTGAGAGCTGGGACTCTGAATGGGGAGGAATTTGTAAAATGCATACAGGAGGGTTCTTTGGAACAATATGTAGACAGCCCGACTAGAGAGGGGGCTATACTGGACCTAGTACTGGGGAATGAGCCCGGTCAGGTCTTCAAAGTTTCGGTAGGGGAACATGTGGCAAATAGTGACCACAATTCTGTTAGCTTTAGGATAGTGATGGAAAAGGATGAGTGGTGTCCCAAGGGTAAGGTGTTGGATTGGGGGAAGGCTAACTTTAGTGGGATTAGGCAGAAATTGGCAGCTGTTGATTGGGAGAGGCTGTTTGAGGGTAAATCCACATCTGGCATGTGGGAGTCTTTTAAGGAACGGTTGTTAGGGCTACAGGACAGGCATGTGCCTGTAAAAAAGAAGGATAGGAAGGGTAGGATTCGAGAACCGTGGATAACCAGGGAAATTGAGGGACTGGTCAAAAAGAAAAGAGTGGCGTACGTTAGGTCCAGGCAGCTAAAAACGGAGGGAGCTCTGGAGGAATACAAAGAAAGTAGGAAAGAACAAACGAGGAATTAGAAGAGCAAAAAGGGATCACGAAATGTCCTTGGCAGACAGGATTAAGGAGAATCCCAAGGCATTTTATTCATACGTTAGGAACAAAAGGGTTGTCAGGGAAAAAATCGGACCTCTCAGGGACAAAAGTGGGGAATTATGCTTGGAGCCCAAAGAAGTAGGGGCGATCCTAAATGAATACTTTGCGTCGGTATTCACAAAGGAGAGGGATGTATTGACTGGGAGTGTCTCGGAGGGAAGTGTTGACCCGTTAGAGAAAATCTCCATTACAAGGGAGGAAGTGTTAGGTTTTTTAGGGAATATAAAGACTGACAAATCCCCAGGGCCTGAAGGAATCTATCCCAGGCTGCTCAGGGAGACGAGAGATGAAACCGCTGGGCCTCTGACGCAAATCTTTGTCTCGTCACTGGACACAGGTGAGGTCCCAGAGGATTGGAGGATAGCTAATGTGGTCCCGTTATTTAAGAAGGGTAGGAAGGATAACCTGGGAAATTATAGGCGGTGAGTTTGACGTCCGTGGTGGGGAAGTTGTTGGAGAGGATTCTTAGAGATAGGATGGATGCACATTTAGAAAGGAATAAACTCATTAACGATAGTCAGCATGGTTTTGTGAGAGGGAGGTCCCGCCTCACTAACCTGGTGGAGTTTTTTGAAGAAGTGACTCAAATGGTTGACGAGGGAAGGGCCGTGGATGTCGTCTATATGGACTTTAGTAAAGCGTTTGACAAAGTCCCTCATGGTAGGTTGGTGCAAAAGGTTAGATCTCATTGGATAAAGGGGGAGGTGGCTAGATGGGTGGAGAACTGGCTTGGTCACAGAAGACAGAGGGTGGTAGTGGAAGGGTCTTTTTCCGGCTGGATGCCTGTGACTAGTGGTGTTCCGCAGGGCTCTGTATTGGGACCTCTGCTGTTTGTGATTTATATAAACGATCTGGAAGAAGGTGTAACTGGGGTGATCAGTAAGTTTGCGGATGACACGAAAATGGCTGGACTTGCAGATAGTGAGGAACATTGTCAGAGGCTACAGAAGGATATAGATAGGCTGGAAATTTGGGCAAAGAAATGGCAGATGGAGTTCAATCCAAATAAATGCGAAGTGATGCATTTTGGTAGAACTAACGTAGGGCTGAGCTATATGATAAATGGCAGAACCATAAAGGGTGTAGATACGCAGAGGGACCTGGGTGTGCAAGTCCACAGATCCTTGAAGGTGACGTCACACATGGAGAAGGTAGTGAAGAAGGCATATGGCATGCTTGCCTTTATAGGACGGGGCATAGAGTATAAAAGTTGGGGTCTGATGTTGCGGTTGTATAGAACGTTGGTTCGGTCGCATTTGGAATACTGCGTCCAGTTCTGGTCGCTACACTACCAGAAGGACGTGGAGGCTTTAGAGAGAGTGCAGAGGAGGTTTACCAGGATGTTGCCTGGTATGGAGGGGCTTAGTTATGAGGAGAGATTGGGGAAACTGGGGTTGTTCTCACTGGAAAGACGGAGGATGAGGGTTGACCTAATAGAGGTGTATAAAATTATGAAAGCCATAGATAGGGTGAACGGTGGGAAGCTTTTTCCCAGATCGGTGGTGACGTTCACGAGGGGTCATAGGTTCAAGGTGAGGGGGGGGAGGTTTAACACGGATATCAGAAGGACGTATTTTACACAGAGGGTGGTGGGGGCCTGGAATGCGCTGCCAGGCAGGGTGGTGGAGGCGGACACACTGGGAACGTTTAAGACTTATCTAGATAGCCACATGAACGGAGTGGGAATGGAGGGATACAAAAGAATGGTCTAGTTTGGACCAGGGAGCGGCGCGGGCTTGGAGGGCCGAAGGGCCTGTTCCTGTGCTGTATTGTTCTTTGTTCTTTGTTCTTGTCAGTACTGACCCTCTGATAGTGCAGCACTCCCTCAGTACTGACCCTCTGACAGTGCGGCACTCCCTCAGTACTGACCCTCTGACAGTGCGGCACTCCCTCAGTACTGACCCTCTGACAGTGCAGCACTCCCTCAGTACTGACCCTCTGACAGTGCGGCACCCCCTCAGTACTGACCCTCTGACAGTGCGGCACTCCCTCAGTACTGACCCTCTGATAGTGCAGCACTCCCTCAGTACTGACCCTCTGACAGTGCGGCACTCCCTCAGTACTGACCCTCTGACAGTGCAGCACTCCCTCAGTACTGACCCTCTGACAGTGTGGCACCCCCTCAGTACTGACCCTCTGACAGTGCGGCACTCCCTCAGTACTGACCCTCTGGCAGTGCGGCACTCCCTCAGTACTGACCCTCTGGCAGTGCGGCACCCCCTCAGTACTGACCCTCTGACAGTGCGGCACTCCCTCAGTACTGACCCTCTGACAGTGCGGCACTCCCTCAGTACTGACCCTCTGACAGTGCAGCACTCCCTCAGTACTGACCCTCTGACAGTGCGGCACTCCCTCAGTACTGACCCTCTGGCAGTGCGGCACTCCCTCAGTACTGACCCTCTGACAGTGCGGCACTCCCTCAGTACTGACCCTCTGACAGTGCAGCACTCCCTTAGTACTGACCCTCTGACAGTGCGGCACTCCCTCAGTACTGACCCTCTGACAGTGCGGCACTCCCTCAGTACTGACCCTCTGACAGTGCGGCACTCCCTCAGTACTGACCCTCTGACAGTGCGGCACTCCCTCAGTACTGACCCTCTGATAGTGCGGCACTCCCTCAGTACTGACCCTCTGACAGTGCAGCACTCCCTCAGTACTGACCCTCTGACAGTGCGGCACTCCCTCAGTACTGACCCTCTGACAGTGCGGCACTCCCTCAGTACTGACCCTCTGACAGTGCGGCACTCCCTCAGTACTGACCCTCTGACAGTGCGGCACTCCCTCAGTACTGACCCTCTGACAGTGCGGCACTCCCTCAGTACTGACCCTCTGACAGTGCGGCACTCCCTCAGTACTGACCCTCTGACAGTGCGGCACTCCCTCAGTACTGACCCTCTGACAGTGCGGCACTCCCTTAGTACTGACCCTCTGACAGTGCGGCACTCCCTTAGTACTGACCCTCTGACAGTGCGGCACTCCCTCAGTACTGACCCTCTGACAGTGTGGCACTCCCTCAGTACTGACCCTCTGACAGTGCGGCACTCCCTCAGTACTGACCCTCTGACAGTGCGGCACTCCCTCAGCACTGACCCTCTGACAGTGCAGCACTCCCTCAGTACTGACCTTCTGACAGTGCGGCACTCCCTCAGTACTGACCCTCTGACAGTGCTGCACTCCCTCAGTACTGACCCTCTGATAGTGCGGCACTCCCTCAGTACTGACCCTCTGACAGTGCGGCACTCCCTCAGTACTGACCCTCTGACAGTGCAGCACTCCCTCAGTACTGACCCTCTGACAGTGCTGCACTCCCTCAGTGCTGACACTGGGACTGTCAGCTTCGAACATTGGCTCAAGTATTTGGAGTGTGTATTTGAATCTGTGACCTCCTGTTCTCGAAATCAGAGTGTTAAACTGAGTCCTACCGGCATTCACACCGTAACGCTTCATATTTGTCCAATAAAAATACATTGATGCCATTCCTAAAAGTTATCAATTGCCCCTCCTGGCCTCGGCTGGATTTTGGAGGGCGCATGGGCAAGAGTTCCAGATGTCCGCACACCTTTCTGTAAAGAAAATCTTCCTGAGACCCCCCCCCTCATTGCCTGGCTGCTGTTTTCAGGTTGTGCTGGCTCTCGGAGGCTCTGTATTGCAGCAGCTAATATCCCCATCGCTGGAACAGGAGCTTTGTTCCAGTCCAACATGTGCTGTCCACGCAAGGGGCACTTATAACGCAGATCAATGGACGGAAAATCCAGCTTGGAAATCCTTCCATCTTTTCCCTCTCTATTTCCCAAAGGGAAAAGCAGCGTGTGTGTGAAGATACATTAAAAATACCACTGTGTTGCTTCGAGAGTTCGGCCTCTGTGAATATTTTCACTCTGCTTGACAATTTACACAGGCTTTTATAGAGAATTTGGCCTCTGTGAATATTTGCACTCTGATTAATTTACACAGGCTTTTATAGAGAATTAGGCCTCTGTGAATATTTGCACTCTGATTAATTTACACAGGCTTTTTTAGAGAATTAGGCCTCTGAGTATTTGCACTCTGATTAATGTACATAAGCTTTTTTGGAGAGTTAGGCCTCTGGGAGTATTTGCACTCTGCTTAATTTACACAGACTTTTATAGAGAGTTTGGCCCCTATGAGTGTTTGCACTCTGATTAATTTACATAGGCTTTTATAGAGAGTTAGGCCTCATTCTATTGACTGTGAGAGTTGGTCGCCCTGAGAGAGTCCCTGAACCCGGGATAAATTCTTTCGGAATTATTAACGGCACGGTATTGATTGTTGTCTAAGGGACCTTGAGTTGGTGTGTGTGTGTGTGGGGGTGTGTCGGGGTGGGGGGGGGGGGGGCTGGTGGTGGGGGGGGGGGATGCGGGGAGCTGTCAGTCACAGGGGCTGGCCGGCCTGTGTTGGTTGTCTAGTCAAAGGGCAGATTGACTTTGTCGTATTTAACACTCAGACAAACAATCTGCCTGATTTGTCCCCGGAGGATTTTGGTGAGTAAATATCTCTGGAGTTTTATTACTGTTTTATCAAGTTGCTTCCACAACAGTCACTTTTTCCATGTGTCCCAGTTTCTCCATCGTGGCCTGGAAGATTTAAACCCTCCTGAATCCCAAGAGTTCCCCATCCCAGTCCTGTGTGAACCTCTTCCACACAGCTGTTACATCTGTCTCTCTCTTCTATTACTCACACTCTATCTCTCTCTTTCTCTCTCTGTCTGTCTGTCTCTCTCTATCTTTCTGTCTCTCTATTTCTCACTCTTTCTCTCTAACTCTGTCTCTTTCTGTCTCTCTTCTGTCTCTCTCTATCTTTCTGTCTCTCTATTTCTCACTCTTTCTCTCTCACGCTCTCTAGCTGTCTCTCTCTCTATCTGTCTCTCTCTCTATCTGTCTCTCTCTCTATCTGTCTCTCTCTCTATCTGTCTCTCTCTCTATCTGTCTCTCTCTCTCTCTCTCTCTCTGACTCTTTCTTCCGCTTGTCTGTCTCTCTGGCTGGAATGTTCCTGGCAGGCCTGTCCCGGAATTGGAGTGGGCGAGGCTCACAGAACGGCATTATCGGTTGGCCTCTGGCGCGATCTTATGAGCCTCGGGCAGGCGAGATCATAAAATCCCGTCACCGTCACTCTCTTTGTCTCGTTTTCTGTCTCTCTTTCTCTCTCTCTGTCTGTCTGTCTCTCTCTTTCTCTGTCTGTCTCTCTCTCTCTGTCTGTTTGTCTCTCTTTGTGTGTCTCTCTGTCTCTGCCTCTGTCTCTCTTTCTCTCTTTGTCTGTCTCTGTCTCTTTCTGACAATCCGTCTCTGTCTCTCCCTCTGTCCCCCTCTGTCTGTCTCTGTCTCTCTCGCTCTCTGACAATCTGTCTCTCTCTCTCTCTCTGTCGCTCTCTCTGTCTCACTCTCTGTCTCTCCTCTGTCTGTCTCTCATTCTCTGTGTGTGTGTGTCTCTCTCTCTCTCTCAGTCTTTCTCCCTGTCTCTCTCTGCCTCTATCTGTCTCTCTGCCTCTCACTCTCTCTGCCTCTCTCTCTCTCTCTCTGCCCCTCTCTCTCTGCCCCTCTCTCTCTCTCTCTGCCTCTCACTCTCTCTCTGCCTGCCTCTCTCTCTCTCTCTCTGCCTCTCATTCTCTCTGCCTCTCACTCTCTCTGCCCCTCTCTCTCTGCCTCTCTCTCTCTCTCTCTGCCCCTCTCTCTCTCTGCCTCTCTCTCTCTCTCTCTGCCTCTCACTCTCTCTCTGCCTGCCTCTCTCTCTCTCTCTCTGCCTCTCATTCTCTCTGCCTCTCACTCTCTCTGCCTCTCTCTCTCTCTCTCTCTGTCCCTCACTCTCTCTGCCTCTCTCTCACTCTGTCCCTCACTCTCTCTGCCTCTCTCTCTCTCTGCCTCTCTCTCTCTGCCCCACTCTCTCTGCCACTCTATCTCTTTCTCTCTCTTTCAATCAAATACTCTCTGTCTCCCTCTCACTCCGTCCGTCTCTCTCTCTCGCCCTGCCCATCGAAGCCCAGCCCTCAGTAATCCCTGAATCCTCTCCTGTGGGATCTCCACACTCAGTCGCTGGAAAACCAGGAATCCTGTTGGGCTGAATCTCAATAAACTCCCCATCAGGCAGTCAGTCAGTGACACCTACTGCCCCTTTCCGGTACTGCGTGAGATTATCTTCCAGGTTGCATGCCACAGGCCCAGGTCACAGCATCCACACAGCGTGCAGGAGAGCAACATGAGGGTGAGGGACAATGGGAGGAGGCCATTCAGCCCACAGCAGGAGATACTATCACTGCTCAGAACCCATTGGTCCGACACTGCTCCTGAAAGATCAAAGCCCAGAACAAGACAAAGAGGGAAATTTTCCCTTCCGACTCTCCATGAGAATTGTAGCAGGGCGGGACACGGACGATACAAAGGTCCGTTCACTTCGGGCAGGATTTTCTGGAATTCTGGCGAGTGTGGACAGAAACATTTACCCAGATCCACAAATATCCAAACCCTGCAATTGTCAGTGAAAGGATTCCGAAAAGTCATTCCCTACAGCCAGGGTGTTGGACTCCCTGGACCATTAAATGTGCGATTTACACCAAAGTGTGGAGTGTAGAAGGATTAAGAATTTCTGCACTGTCAGAGGGTCAGTACTGAGGGAGTGCCGCACTGTCAGAGGGTCAGTACTGAGGGAGTGCCGCACTGTCAGAGGGTCAGTACTGAGGGAGTGCTGCACTGTCAGAGGGTCAGTACTGAGGGAGTGCTGCACTGTCAGAGGGTCAGTGCTGAGGGAGTGCCGCACTGTCAGAGGGTCAGTACTGAGGGAGTGCTGCACTGTCAGAGGGTCAGTACTGAGGGAGTGCTGCACTGTCAGAGGGTCAGTACTGAGGGAGTGCTGCACTGTCAGAGGGTCAGTGCTGAGGGAGTGCCGCACTGTCAGAGGGTCAGTACTGAGGGAGTGCTGCACTGTCAGAGGGTCAGTACTGAGGGAGTGCTGCACTGTCAGAGGGTCAGTGCTGAGGGAGTGCCGCACTGTCAGAGGGTCAGTACTGAGGGAGTGCTGCACTGTCAGAGGGTCAGTACTGAGGGAGTGCTGCACTGTCAGAGGGTCAGTGCTGAGGGAGTGCCGCACTGTCAGAGGGTCAGTACTGAGGGAGTGCTGCACTGTCAGAGGGTCAGTACTGAGGGAGTGCTGCACTGTCAGAGGGTCAGTGCTGAGGGAGTGCTGCACTGTCAGAGGGTCAGTGCTGAGGGAGTGCCGCACTGTCAGAGGGTCAGTACTGAGGGAGTGCCGCACTGTCAGAGGGTCAGTACTGAGGGAGTGCCGCACTGTCAGAGGGTCAGTACTGAGGGAGTGCCGCACTGTCAGAGGGTCAGTACTGAGGGAGTGCCGCACTGTCAGAGGGTCAGTACTGAGGGAGTGCTGCACTGTCAGAGGGTCAGTACTGAGGGAGTGCCGCACTGTCAGAGGGTCAGTACTGAGGGAGTGCTGCACTGTCAGAGGGTCAGTACTGAGGGAGTGCTTCACTGTCAAAGGGTCAGTACTGAGGGAGTGCTGCACTGTCAGAGGGTCAGTACTGAGGGAGTGCTGCACTGTCAGAGGGTCAGTACTGAGGGAGTTCCGCACTGTCAGAGGGTCAGTGCTGAGGGAGTGCTGCACTGTTGGAGAGTCAGTACTGAGGGAGTGCTGCACTGTCAGAGGGCCAGTACTGAGGGAGTGCTGCACTGTCAGAGGGTCAGTACTGAGGGAGTGCCGCACTGTCAGAGGGTCAGTACTGAGGGAGTGCCGCACTGTCAGAGGGTCAGTACTGAGGGAGTGCCGCACTGTCAGAGCATCTGTCAGTGCTCGATTTGATTTTGTATTGAAGTGAATCTATTCGCTGGGTTGAGGTGTTGGAATCAGTGGGGTCAGTTTTCACAACACCTGAAAACTCGTAGATGGAACAGAATTCCAGAGCTGAAGGCATGGCTGCTCGTGGCGGAGTGATGGGAATCGGGGGATGCTCAAGAGGCCAGAATTGCAGGAATGCAGAGATCTCGGAGGGTTGTAGGGACTGGAGGAGGTTACAGAGGTAGAGAGGGGTGTAGGGGCTGGAGGAGGTTACAGAGATAGGGAGGGGTGTAGGGGCTGGAGGAGGTTACAGAGGTCGGGAGGGATGTAGGGGCTGGAGGAGGTTACAGAGATAGGGAGGGTTGTAGGGGCTGGAGGAGGTTACAGAGATAGGGAGGGGTGTCGGGGCTGGAGGAGGTTACATAGTAAGAAGTCTCACAACACCAGGTTAAAGTCCAACAGGTTTATTTGGTAGCAAATACCATAAGCTTTCGGAGCACTGCTCCTTCGTCAGATGGAGTGGAAATCTGCTCTCAAACAGGGCACAGACACAGAAATCAAGTTACAGAATACTGATTAGAATGCGAATCCTACAACCAGCCAGGTCTTAAAGGTACAGACAATGTGGGTGGAGGGAGCATTAAACACAGGTTAAAGAGATGTGTATTGTCTCCAGACAGAACAGCTAGTGAGATTCTGCAAGCCCAGGAGGCAAGCTGTGGGGTTACTGATCATGTGACATAAATCCAACATCCCGGTTTAGGCCGTCCTCATGTGTTACATAGAGAGGTTACATAGACAGGGAAGGTTGTAGGGGCTGGAGGAGGTTACATAGACAGGGAAGGTTGTAGGGGCTGGAGGAGGTTACATAGACAGGGAAGGTTGTAGGGGCTGGAGGAGGTTGCAGAGATAACGAGGTTTGTAGGGGCTGCTGCAGGTTGCAGATACACGGACAATTGTAGGGGCTGGAGGAGGTTACGTAGACAGGGAACGTTAGAGGGACTGGAGGATGTTGCAGAGATAGGGAGTGTTCTCGGGTCTGGAGGAGGTTACAGAAATAGGGAAGATTGTCAGGGCTGGAGGAGGTTACAGTGATAGGGAGTGTTCTCGGGGCTGGAGGAGGTTACAGAAATAGGGAAGATTGTCAGGGCTGGAGGAGGTTACAGTGATAGGGAGGGTTGTCGGGTCTGGAGGAGGTTACAGAGATAGGGAGGTTTGTAGGGGCTGGAGGAGGTTCCAGAGATAGGGAGGATTGGTATTTTGATAGTGAAGGTGTTATGGGAGTGGTATTGATTGTGGGTCAGTGAGGAAGCTGGGACTGAGTAGTTGCCGCGAGTTGGGTTTGCCAGTTGCTGGGAAAGGAGTAGAATCCAGGGAGAAAGACAGGCTGCAGTATCCGACAGTGTGTGTAACTGGGAAATGTTATTCCTTTGTGACAGAGAGAGTGGGAGCGGTGTGAAGCAGTTGGAGCAGTGTGACACCGTCCCCTCACACTCAGAATATTGTTCAATCAGAAACTCAGGGATACCATGAGGCTGTACGTCCTCACACTTGCTGCCCTCTTCATCACACCCTGCTGCTGCGGTAAGATCCTTTTACATATTCATTCCGGGGATGTGGGCATCGCGGCTGTACCTGTCCTGGGAGTGTTTGATGGGGACAGTGTAGAGGGAGCTTTACTCTGTATCTAACCCCGTGCTGTACCTGTCCTGGGAGTGTTTGATGGGGACAGTGTAGAGGGAGCTTTACTCTGTATCTAACCCCCTGCTGTACCTGTCCCGGGAGTGTTTGATGGGGGACAGTGCAGAAGGAGCTTTACTCTGTATCTAACCCCGTGTTGTACCTGTCCTGGGAGTGTTTGATGGGGACAGTGCAGAAGGAGCTTTACTCTGTATCTAACCCTGTGCTGTACCTGTCCTGGGAGTGTTTGATGGGGGACAGTGCAGAAGGAGCTTTACTCTGTATCTAACCCCGTGTTGTACCTGTCCTGGGAGTGTTTGATGGGGTCAGTGGAGAGGGAGCTTTACTCTGTATCTAACCCCGTGCTGTACCTGTCCCGGGAGTGTTTGATGGGGACAGTGTAGAAGGAGCTTTACTCTGTATCTAACCCCATGCTGTCCCTGTCCTGGGAGTGTTTGATGGGGACAGTGTGAAGGGAGCTTTACTCTGTATCTAAACCCGTGCTGTCCCTGTCCTGGGAGTGTTTGATGGGGACAGTGTTGAGGGAGCTTTACTCTGTATCTAACCCCGTGCTGTACCTGTCCTGGGAGTGTTTGATGGGGTCAGTGGAGAGGGAGCTTTACTCTGTATCTAACCCCGTGCTGTACCTGTCCTGGGAGTGTTTGATGGGGACAGTGTAGAGGGAGCTTTACTCTGTATCTAACCCCATGCTGTGCCTGTCCTGGGAGTGTTTGATGGGCCAGTGTAGAGGGAGCTTTACTCTGTATCTAACCCCGTGCTGTACCTGTCCTGGGAGCGTTTGATGGGGGACAGTGTAGAGGGAGCTTTACTCTGTATCTAACCCCGTGCTGTACCTGTCCTGGGAGTGTTTGATGGGGACAGTGTAGAGGGAGCTTTACTCTGTATCTAACCCCATGCTGTGCCTGTCCTGGGAGTGTTTGATGGGCCAGTGTAGAGGGAGCTTTACTCTGTATCTAACCCCGTGCTGTACCTGTCCTGGGAGTGTTTGATGGGGGACAGTGTAGAGGGAGCTTTACTCTGTATCTAACCCCGTGCTGTACCTGTCCTGGGAGTGTTTGATGGGGGACAGTGTAGAGGGAGCTTTACTCTGTATCTAACCCCGTGCTGTACCTGTCCTGGGAGTGTTTGATGGGTACAGTGCAGTGGGAGATTTAACCCTGTGCTGTTTACCCATCCTCGTGCTTACCTCTCACCCTCATACCCCTCACATCCCTCCCCCTCACACCCCTCATACCCCCGTCCCCTCACTCCCTCTCCTGGCACTTCACTCCCTCACTCTCACTACTAACCCCATCCCCCAACTCCCTCCTTCTCTCCGTCCCTCCCTGGCAGCCATTTTTATTTCCCCATGCCTTGTGCCAGTCTCTGATGCCAGGTTTGGTGTTTCCAGCTTTGATCGGCGCCAGCCTGGTGATGCAGCCAGATGCCGAGGAGGGATTTAGCCACACGCTCGAGCAATTCTGGAACTCTTTCTCCACTGGAACCACCGATTGGTTTCGGAACGTGTCTGCCTCGCCTACTGCCCAGTACCTCAAGTAAGTACGGCCGTGAATCAGAACAATCTTTCACTTCCAAATCACCCCTGCCCTGAAACAGAACCAGGATTAGAGAGAGCAGAAATTCTGGAACATTCTTCATCTTCTTGCCTGTCCTGGGAGTATTTGATGGGGACAGTGTAGAGGGAGCTTTACTCTGTATCTAACCCCGTGCTGTACCTGTCCAGGGATTTTTTGATGGGGACAGTGTAGAGGCAGCTTTACTCTGTATCTAACCCTGTGCTGTACCTGTCCTGAGAGTGTTTGATGGTGACAGTGTAGAGGGAGCTTTACTCAGTTTCTAACCCCATGCTGTACCTGTCCTGGGAGTGTTTGATGGTGACAGTGTAGAGGGAGCTTTACTCAGTTTCTAACCCCATGCTGTACCTATCCTGGGAGTGTTTGATGGTGACAGTGTAGAGGAAGCTTTACTCTGTATCTAACCCTGTGCTGTACCTGTCCTGGGAGTGTTTGATGGTGACAGTGTAGAGGGAGCTTTACTCAGTTTCTAACCCCATGCTGTACCTATCCTGGGAGTGTTTGATGGTGACAGTGTAGAGGAAGCTTTACTCTGTATCTAACCCCGTGCTGTACCTGTCCAGGGATTTTTTGATGGGGACAGTGTAGAGGCAGCTTTACTCTGTATCTAACCCTGTGCTGTACCTGTCCTGAGAGTGTTTGAGCAGCGCTCCGAAAGCTTATGGTATTTACTACCAAATAAACCTGTTGGACTTTAACCTGGTGTTGTTAAAACTCTTACTGTGTTTGATGGGGATAGTGTAGAGGGAGATTTACTCTGTATCTAACCCTGTGCTGTACCTGTCCTGAGAGTGTTTGATGGGGACAGTATAGAGGGAACTTTACTCTGTATCTAACCCCGTGCTGTACGTGTCCTGGGAGTGTTTGATGGGGACAATGTAGAGGGAGCTTTACTCTGTATCAAACCCTGTGCTGTACCTGTCCTCGGAGTGTTTGATGGGGACAGTGTCGAGGGAGCTTTACTCTGTATCTAACCCCGTGCTGTACCTGTCCTGGGAGTGTTTGATAGGGACAATGTAGAGGGAGCTTTACTCTGTATCTAACCCTGTGCTGTACCTGTCCTGGGAGTGTTTGATGGGGACAATGTCGAGGGAGCTTTACTCTGTATCTAACCCTGTGCTGTCTCAGTCCTGGGAGTGATTGAGGGACCCAGGGAGGTTGGGGAAAAAGTCCCAATGTTCGTGGTGAGAGGGGAGAGCCGATCTCTCTGTGTTTTGATGCTTGTTTTTGGAATGTGTCTGACTGATTTGAAATTTCCTTTGGGCAGGGATGCATTTAATAATGGTACCGCTGCTATTAACACTTACACTCGAATCCTGATCGATCAACTCGTGCATTCAGTTTGACATTCATCCTGAGAGGTGAACCAACTTGTGAATATTCCTGAGAATCCAGTGGATTACGGCATTACCTCGGTTAACCAATGACAATCACGGTGATCGCTATGAACATCCTCAGCAGTATCGTCCCACAATGCACAACCCATGTCCTGTTCAATAACAAAATCTAATGATTGCAAGTCATTCTTCAGCGGTTAAAATAAAGATGGACCTTCCCTGCCTCTCACGCCTATCTCTGCATTTTGTGTTTCATTGAAGAGCTCACCTGTTGACATGGGAGCAATTGGGATCGTTTTCCTCGGAGCGGGGAAGGTTAAGGGGGAGATTGAATCGAGGTGTTCAGAATCACGAGGGGGAAGGGGGGGGTTTGGATGGAGTGAATGAGGAGAAAGTGCTTCCAGTGACAGGAGGCTCGGTAACCAGAGGGGACACAGATTGAAGAGAATCGGGAAAAGAACCAGAGGAGGGAGATGAGGAGAATTTTATTTTTGACACACGGCGAGTTGTTGTGATCTGGAAGGCGCTGCCTGGAAGGGCGGGGGAAGTAGATTCAACAGGAACTTTCAAAAGGGGCAATTGGAGAAATACTGGAAGGCGGAAAATTTACAGGGATGTTGGGGAGGGGGGAGTGAGCAAGAGTGGAAGAATGGGGACAAATTAGAGAGATCCTTCAAAGAGCTGGCCCAGGAACAATGGGCTGAGAATCATAGAATCATTCATCTTGATCATGGCTGATCGTCAAATTCAGTATCCTGATCCCCCCTTCCCCCCATATCCCTTGGTCCCTTTAGCCCCAAGAGCTATATCTAATTTCTTTGTGAAATCAGACAACGTTTTGGCCTCAACTACTTTCTGTGGTAGTGAATTCCACACATTCACCACTCTCTGGGTGAAGAAAGTTCTCCTCATCTCAGTTCTAACATGGTTTAACCCTTATCCTCAAACTATGACCCCTAGTTCTGGACTCCCCACCATTGGGAACATTCTTTCTGAATCCACCCTGTCGAACCCTGTTAGAATTTCATAAGTTTCAACAAGGTCCCCCATCACTCTTCTAAATTCCGACGAATTTAATCCTAACCGAATTAGTTCCTCCTCTTGTGACAGACCTGCCAACTCAGGAGACAGCCTGGAGTTGCCTTTCTGGTGTAAGATTCTGTGATTCTACAAACTGTCCACAAATTTGTCACATGCAGATTCAATAGTGGATATGATAGCACAATCAGATAGAATCAAACAGCCGATTGGGGGTAGTGTGTTAAAGTGGATTGGGGACTGGCTATCCGACAGGAAGCAAAGAGTCGGAATAAATGGGTGTTTTTCCGGTTGGAGGAAGGTAACTAGTGGCGTGCCGCAGGGATCGGTACTCGGGCCGCAACTATTTACCATTTATATAGATGATCTGGAGGAGGGGACGGAGTGTAGGGTAATGAAGTTTGCAGACGACACAAAGATAAGTGGAAAAGTGAATCGTGTGGAGGACGGAGAAGATCTGCAGAGAGATTTGGACAGGCTGAGTGAGTGGGCGAGGATATGGCAAATGGAGTATAACGTTGATAAATGCGAGGTTATACACTTTGGAGGAAATAATAACAAATGGGATTACTATCTCAATGGAAACAAATTAAAACATGCTACCGTGCAAAGGGACCTGGGGGTCCTTGTGCATGAGACGCAAAAGCCCAGTCTGCAGGTACAACAGGTGATCAAGAAGGCAAATGGGATGTTGGCCTATATCGCGAGGGGGATAGAATATAAAAGCAGGGATGTCTTGATGCACCTGTACAGGGCATTGGTGAGGCCGCAGCTGGAATACTGTGTGCAGTATTGGTCCCCTTATATGAGGAAGGATATATTGGCATTGGAGGGAGTGCAGAGAAGGTTCACCAGGTTGATACCGGAGATGAGGGGTTTGGATTATGAGGAGAGGCTGAGGAGATTGGGTTTGTACTCGTTGGAGTTTAGAAGGATGAGGGGGGATCTTATGGAGACTTATAAGATAATGCGGGGGCTGGATAGGGTGGAGGCGGAGAGATTCTTTCCACTTAGTAAGGAAGTTAAAACTAGAGGACACAGCCTCAAAATAAAGGGGGGTCGATTTAAGACAGAGTTGAGGAGGAACTTCTTCTCCCAGAGGGTGGTGAATCTCTGGAATTCTCTGCCCACTGGTGGAGGCTACCTCGCTGAATATGTTTAAAGCGCGGATGGATGGATTCCTGATCGGTAAGGGAATTAAGGGTTATGGGGATCAGGCGGGTAAGTGGTACTGATCCACGTCAGATCAGCCATGATCTTATTGAATGGCGGGGCAGGCTCGAGGGGCTAGATGGCCTACTCCTGCTCCTATTTCTTATGTTCTTATGTTCTTATTGCAGCATAAATGGGACATTTTTGGGACGGGAAGCTGTAACTTGCGGAACACCAGGGATCAGTGCTGGTGTCTTAGCTATCACCAATTTTTGTTTTATTCCTTTGTGGGGCATGGGTGTCGCTGGCTGGCCAGCATTTATTACCCGAGGGCTGTTGAGAGTCAACTACATTGCTGTGGCTCTGGAGTCACATGTAGGCCAGACCGGGTAAGGACGGCAGATTTCCTTCCCTGAAGGACATTACTGAACCTGATGGGTTTTTCCGACAATCGGCAATGGTTTCATGGTCATCAGCAGATTTTTAATTCCACATATTGTTTGTTAAATTAAAATTCCACCACCTGCTGTGGCGGGATTCGAACCCAGGTCCCCAGAACATTAGCTGAGTTTCTGGATTAACAGTCTAGTGATTATACCACTCGGCCATCACCTCCCCATCTTTATCAATGACTTGGACGCAGGGACTGAAGGGATGACACCAAGGTAGGCAGAGAAGTAAGTTGTGAAGTGGACATAAGGAATCTGCAGAGGGATGTGGATCGGTAAGTGAGAGGGAGGGGAAGGGATGGGAAATCTGGCAGATGGAATATGCCGGGGGAAATGTGAGCTTGTTCACTTTGGCAGGAAGAATAGGAAAACAGGGAATGATTTAGATGGAGAGGGATTGTGGAACTGCGAGCAATAGAGGGATCTGGGCGTCCTGGTACATGAATCACTAAAAGTTAGTCTGTAGCTACAAGAGATTGGGAAGACAGTTGGAATGTTAGTGTTTATTGCGAGGGGAATAGGATATAAAAATAGGAATCTTTTATTTCAGTTGTACAGGGAGTTGGTGAGACCACATCTGTAGTACTGTGTACAGTTCTGCTCTCTTTAGTTTTAGTGTCACAAGTAGGCTTGCATTAACACTGCAATGAAGTTACTGTGAAATTCCCCAAGTCACCACACTCCGCCACCTGTTCGGGTACACTGAGGGAGAATTTAGCATGGCCAATGTACCTAACCAGCACGTCTTTCAGACTGTGGGAGGAAACTGGAGCACCCAAAGGAAACCCACGCAGACACGGGGAGAACATGCAAACTCCACAGAGACTGTGACCCAAGCCAGGAATCGAACCCGGGTCCCTGGAGCTGTGAGGCAGCAGTGCTAACCACCGTGCCCCCAGATCTTTGGAGAGTTTGAATTTCATGACAAGCAGTTCAGAGAAGGTTCACGGGGCCGATTTCTGGGATGAAGGGACGGTGTCTGATGAAGAATGGTTTGAGCAGGTTGGAGCCGATACCCATTGGAGTTTGGAAGAGTGAGAGGGGATCTTATGGAAACCTCTTGGACTCTGAGGGAGGTGGCTTCACAGGCTGGACGCTGGGAGGATGTTTCCTCTTGTGGGAGATCTGAGGGTGGGGGGGACAGTTTTGGAGTAAGTGGGTCTCCCATTGAAGATGGAGATAGAATCATAGAATCCTACAGTGCAGAAAGAGGCCATTCGGCCCATCGAGTCTGCACCAACCACAATCCCACCCAGGCCCTATCCACATATATTTACCCACTAATCCCTCTAACCTATGCACCCCGGGACACTAAGGAGCAATTTAACCTGGCCAATCAACGTAGCCCACATATCTTTGGACTGTGGGAGGAAACCGGAGCACCCGGAGGAAACCCACGCAGACACAGGGAGAATGTGCAAACTCCACACAGACAGTGACCCAAGCCGGGAATCGAACCCAGGTCCCTGGAGCTGTGAAGTAGCAGTGCTAACCACTGTGCCACCGTGCCGCTACCGAGATGAGGAGGAATTTCTTCTCTCAAAGGGGTGGGGGGTGAATCTGTGGAACTGTCCCTGTGAGAGTGGTGGGGACTGGGTCACAGAATGTTTTAAAGGCAGAAATAGATGGATTATTCACTAACGAGTGAGTGAAACAATATTGGGAGTAGGCAGGAAAGTGGAGTCGGGGCTGCAATCAATCAGCCATGAACTTATCGAGGTATAGAGTAAGCTGGAGGGGTCGAATGGCCTCCTCCTGATCCTATTTCGTACGTTCGCTTCATGATTTTCAAAAGGGGAATGGATTAAATACTTGTAAAAAGTAAATATTTACCAGGCTGCGGATTGGGAGAGTGGGACTAATTGGATGGAGCAGGCACATATTCGATGGGCTGAATGGCCCTCTCCTGTTCTGTGTGATTCTGTGATCCTCTGTCAGGCTGCTCACAATGGCGTTGGAATGGAGGCTCTGAGTGAGGGCGGACAGGAGGAGGTTTCAGTCGCATTCTCCTCAGGAGTGAATGGACCTCAGCCAGGCAAAAACAACAAAATAATCTCAGACCGCCAGCAATCTGCAGATATCCTCAGCCAATAGCTCTCCGAAAATCCCTCACCCTAATGTACATCAAACCTATCTCCGTACTGAGATTACACACACACACTGTCACACACACTCACTATCTCTCTCACTCTCATACACACGCACTCACACCAAAACACTCACTGAGGCAACCACATTGCTGTGGCTCTGGAGTCACATGTAGGCCAGACCAGGTAAGGACAGCAGATTTCCTTCACTAAAGAGGATCAGTGAATCAGATGTTTCTTTTCAATGATAGTCAAGTAGTTTCCCAATGACCATTACCCTTATTCCAGATCTATTTATTTTTGGAATTGAAATTCGCCCAAATGCTGGAGTGGGATTTGAACTCATATCTCTCTGCAGCCTCCAGATCGTGAGTCCAATGACATAACCATTGTGCTACCACTCACACCCCCTGCCCCTCCCTGTTTAACTCAGTAAGGCCTCAGTAACGCTCTGCTGCGGTAGAGAAACTCTGTGATTTCCGAGCTTGCTGTAAACCAGGATTTATAACTCCTTTTATAACCCGCGCTCCAGATAAGGCTGTCCGATTAAAGGAAACGCAAGTCCCTTTCTGTTTTCACAAGAGTTCCTCCCGGATCCAAAAGGTACAAAGGGCTGATCAAGCGGGATTAGCCCTCCAGCCGAGGGAGAAGGTTCTGGAATTCTCCTGCGGGTTTTATGTGAAGGTGTTTGCGATGAGGAGGGAGGTGTTTCTGTTACCTGCGCTGATTGTGCTGATTGGAGGTAAGAGCTTTCACTCCTCGGACACTCTGAGTAAAACATCCCACAAAACAACCTCGTACAGAACAAAGGCCACTTTCCCAGAAGAACCCATGGAGTCTGGTCGAGGATGTTCCAGACCCGGCAATTTGACATCAAAACCCATTCTCGGCCTTGAACCGAGCTTTTTAAATTTATTCTCGGGATGTGGGCGTCGCTGGTTGGGCCCAGTGTTTATTGCCCATCTCTTATTGGCCCTTGGGAAAGTGATGGGTGAGCTGCCATCTTGTCCCTGAGGCGTAGAAACACCCACAGCACTGGGGCCCAACAATCCTCTGACTATTAATAACTCATAATGAACCTCATACTGACTGTTTCCCTCGCTCTCCTCCCAGTCTCCCTCCCTCCCTCCTTCTCTCCCTCCCTCACTCACCCACCTCCCTCCCTCCCTCACACTCATCTCCCTTCCTCCCTCCCTCCCTCCCTCACTCACCCACCTCCCTTCCTCCCTTGCTCACTCATCTCCCTTCCTCCCTCCCTCCCTCACTCACCCACCTCCCTTCCTCCCTTGCTCACTCATCTCCCTTCCTCCCTCCCTCCCTCCCTTACTCACCCACCTCCCTCCCTCCCTCACACTCATCTCCCTTCCTCCCTCCCTCCCTCCCTCACTCACCCACCTCCCTTCCTCCCTTGCTCACTCATCTCCCTTCCTCCCTCCCTTACTCACCCACCTCCCTCCCTCCCTCACACACATCTCCCTTCCTCCCTCCCTCACTCTCCCCTCTCCCTCTTTCCCTCTCCCACCTCCTGCATGAGGGAGAGAGCGGGGGTGAGAGGGAAAGCGAGAGTGGGAGGGGGATTGGGAGGGAGGGGGGTTGTGTGGGAGGGAGGGAGAGGGAGTGGGAGGGAGAGGGAGGGAGTGAGGGGGGAGGGAGAGTGGGAGGGAGGGAGTGGTAGTGTGGCAGGAAGGGAGGGAGGGGGAGAGTGGGAGGGAGAAGGAGAGAGAGAGGGAGGGAAGGGCATCTAGATAAATACATGAATAGGATGTGAATGGAAGGATACGGACTCCGTAAGTGGACATGGTTTTAGTTTAGGCAGGCATCATGATCAGCGCAGGCTTGGAGGGTCGAAGGGTCTGTTCCTGTGCTGTACTGTTCTTTGTTCTTTGAGTGTGGGGAGAGTGAGTGGGAGGGGGAGAGGGGGAGGGGGGGAGATAGGGAGGGGGAGATAGGGAGGGAGGGGGAGATAGGGAGGGAGGGGGAGATAGAGAGGGAGGGGGAGAGGGGGAGATAGGGAGGGAGGGGGAGATAGGGAGGGAGGGGGAGATAGAGAGGGAGGGGGAGAGGGGGAGATAGGGAGGGAGGGGGAGATAGGGAGGGAGGGGGAGATAGGGAGGGAGGGAAGAGTTTGGAGGGGCAATGTGTGAAACAGCGCTGTGTTTACAAGTGCACGCGGTTCTCGATGATAATGGGGACAGTGCTATTCAGGGAGGTCTCTAATCTAAAAAGCACATTAGAATTAAACTGCTCGATTAGAACTAATTTTAAACTGGGAATGCTGATGTCTGATTGGGTGAGATGTAAAGGAGATAGCAGAACACTTGTGTGGAGCATAAACTTCCAGAATGGAACTCCATATAATGAAGAATTCGGACGAGCATGAGAGGTTTCACTCCGGGTGTGAATCAACTGACCCACAAGGAGCTTTTATCAAAAACAAAATTTAATTAAGACTATTGTCAACATGTACAGTAAGACATTGAGCAAGAACTTTCAATAATATACAAACAAGAAACACAACAACCACAATAATGTATAATTCTTAAGCAAAAATCTCTAATATGTTCCAACCAAAGCCAACATCCAGAACACAAAACCCTCCAGATAAACACAACACAGCCTAGGTTAATGACCACTTGTGACAGGAATCCAGCCTCCTGGGTTGATGCTGAAAATCCCTTGTGAAGAAACTCAGAAGAAGTTGTAGTCGAATCTGTTTCCCAAAACGCAGCTTCCTTAAGGCAGGAATGGCAACAAGTCTCTCCTTCAGCTAACTGATAATAGTTTCAGAACCAAACAAAGAAAAGAACAGGGAGAGAGAGGGAGAGAGAGACTGCTTCTGAGCTTGCTGCTAAACTGCTCCCCACACCCCGCAAAACAAAACTGAAAGCCCAAAGGAAAAAGCCCCTGTCACCTGACTCCTTCGGCCTATCTCCACCCCCAAGGACATCACTGAAGCTGTAAGCTGCATGATTTCTAAAAAAAAACTTTCTTAAAGGTACACTCACATGACAATGGGGTCACTGGGTCGACTGACCCACACGAAATACAATCCCTGTCTCTGCTGCTACACTGCTCAAACTCCTCTGGATGGGCTGAAAGGTTTAAACTCCAAGGGCAGACCACACAGACTGGGTTTCTATCCCCCTCCAGGCCAGACGGTTTTCTCCCACAGTCTGGAAGACGTGCTGGTTAGGGCGCATAGACCCGAACGGGCGCCGGATTGTGGCGACTAGGGGAATTTTGCAGTAACTTCATTGCAGTGTTAATGTAAGCCAGGGTGATCTGATCGAGGGGTTCGCGATGATCAAAGGATTCGATTGTGTCGATGGAGGGAAACTATTTCCTCTGGGAGTGGGGTTTCAGGGAGAGTTGGGGGAGGGAGAGAGTTCGGGTTAGAACCTTACAATTACAGCCAGGATGTTCGGGGCGAAGCACTTCTTCACACGAAGGGAAATCTGGAACTTTCTCTCCCGTACCAATAAAATTCTGTGGGGACAGGGAGGGACCAATGGGAAATCTCAAAGCTGAGATTGGTTTCATGGAGTAAGGTGGGGTTAAAGGTTATGTCCCCAAGGTGGGGAGACAGGGCAAAGGAAAGGGCCAGTCTGGGAGGGCTGAATGGCCTCCCCCGTTTTTTTTGTTACTAAATTGTTCTCCCCACTCTTGTGCTTGCAGTTGTCTCCTGTTCCCGTGATGATAAGATAGTTGGTGGGTACGAGTGCGTACCTCACAGTCTCCCCTACCAGGTGTACTTGAGGAGGTACCAGAGTCCCTGGTGTGGAGGTTCCCTCCTCAACTCCCAATGGATCCTCTCGGCTGCTCACTGCTTCCTGCGGTAAGTTCGGGGACACCTCGTGTGGTCCCTCGTGTCTGTTTGTGGCAATCCAGCTCCACCTTACCCCCCTCCACACACCCCCCCATGGCCTCCGCCACTCTGTCCATCCGCCCAGCGGGCTGACGTCAGGAAGCACCACTTCCCGCCATCCCGATGGGAACAGAATGGCAGCTGAGGGGCTGAATGGCCTCCTCCTGTCCCTCACGGGGATGAAGTGGAAATGGTCGAGAGATTCCACTTTCCAGCTGTCCAGATCACCAACAACCTGTCTTGGTCCCCCCATGCCGACACTATAGTTAAGAAAGCCCACCAACGCCTCTACTTTCTCAGAAGGCTAAGGAAATTTGATATGTCCCCTCTGACTCTCACCAACTTTTACAGATGCACCACAGAAAGCATTCTTTCTGGATGTATCACAGTTTGGTACGGCTCCTGCTCTGCCCAAGACCGCAAGAAACTATAAAGGGTCGTGAACGCAGCCCAGTCCATCACACAAACCAGCCTCCCATCCATTGACTCTGTCTACACTTCCCACTGCCTCGGCAAAGCAGCCAGCATAATCAAGGACCCCACGCACCCTGGACATTCTCTCTTCCAACTTCTTCCGTTGGGAAAAAGGTACAAAATTCTGAGATCACGTACCAACCGACTCAAGAATAGCTTCTTCCCTGCTGCTGTCAGACTTTTGAATGGACCTACCTTATATTAAGCTGATCTTTCCCTACACCCTAGCTACGACTGTAACACTACATTCCGCACTCTTTCCTTTCCTTCTCCCCTATGGACTGTATGAACGGTATGCTTTGTCTGTATCGTTTGCAAGAAACAATACTTTTCACTGTATCCCAATCCATGTGACAATAATAAATCAAATCACATCAAAGCAAATTGAAGCAAATCGAATCAATCAAAATCAAAATCAAAAGCAAAACAAAATCAAGTCGAAATCAAATCAAATCAAATCAAAATCAAAACAACAAATTGAAATCAAATCAAATCAATCAAATCAAAATCAAATCAATCAAATCAAAATCAAATCAAATCAAAATCAAAACAACAAATTGAAATCAAATCAAATCAAAATCAAATCAAATCAAATCAAATCACGCTGTTGATTTTCATTTAAGGTCCAGCCTACTGAACGTGTGGATCGGGGCGCATGACCTCTCCAAGAATGAGCGCTCCAGACAGTGGCGTAGGATCATCAGAGCAATCCGGCACCCGGGATACGATTACGGCACCACCGATAACGATATTATGCTGCTCAAAGTGGCTCCTCCAGTCCAGTTCAATGAGGTGGTGCAGCCGGTCCGACTGCCCAACTCCTGTGCCAGCAATGGCACCCAATGCCTGGTCGCAGGGTGGGGTAACACCATCATCGATGGGGGTAAGTGCGGGAACCGCTCAAAAGGGAGTAAATGAGGTCAAGGAAGTCAGATTGGAGAGAAAAGGTTTGAAGTATACAGAGTGTAGAAACTTGTCATGTGTACGTGCATGAACCAACATGGGGAACTGGCTCAGTGTTTGTTCCGATCTTTCTGGTCAATTTCAGATGGGTTGGTGATTGATTCCAATGGCCGCATCCCACAGGCAGTGCTGGCAAATGTTCACCAAAATCTCCTGCTACCTCGCTAACCAATTCTTGACCTTGATCCCAGGAGAGGTGTACCCTGACCGTCTGCAATGTCTCGACGTCCCAATCCTCTCGGATGTGGAGTGTCAGAGCGGCTATAAGGACGCCATCACCCCCAACATGTTCTGCGCTGGATTCCTGGAGGGAGGCAAGGAAACGTGTCAGGTAACAGAATCGGGAAAGGTTCCTTCGCAAAGGAACTAACTGCTGGATAGACAGCACGAGGGAGAGAACGAGAGAGGGCAGGGTGGGCTGGGGGTGGAGAGAGCAAGAGAATAAGGAGCTGGGGGGAGGGGAAAAGGAGAGAGAGAGAGAGAGATTGGTGACAGAGATGAGGAGACCAGAGATAGGGAGGGAGGGAGAGACAGAACAGAATAGAGAGAGGGAGAGCAGGAGAGAGAGGGAGCGAATGGGTGAGAGAGATGAGAAACAGAGATGGGGAGAAAGGGAGGGACAGAGAGAGGGAATGGAATAGAGAGAGGGAGAACTCCCATTTGTTTCCCATTGGATGTGTTCAGCTAACATTACCCACTGATATCCCGCCCTCCACCTGTCCAACCATCCCTCCATCCCTTCATTCATCCCTCCATCCACCCATTCCTCCATCCCACCATACCTCCATCCCTCCATCCCTCCCTCCATGCCTCCATCCCTCCCTCCATCCATCCCTCCATCCCTCCATCCCACCATACCTCCATCCCTGCATTCCTCCATCCATCCCTCCCTCTATCCCTCCATCCCTTCATTCATCCCTCCATCCATCCATTCCTCCATCCCACCATACCTCCATCCCTCCCTCCATGTCTCCATCCCTCCCTCCATCCATCCCTCCATCCATCCCTCCATCCTTCCATCCCACCATACCTCCATCCCTCCATCCATCCCTCCCTCTATCCCTCCATCCCTTCATTCATCCCTCCATCCATCCTCCCTTCATCCATACATCCTTCCACCTTCCATCCCTCCATCCATCCCTCTATACCTCCATCCCTCCCTCCATCCATCCCTCCATCCCTCTCTCCATCCCTCCATCCCTCCATCCATCCCTCCATCCATCCCTCCATCCATCCTTCCATCCATCCAGAGAGGGAGAGAGAGAGAGAGAGCAAGTGGGCGAGAGAGATTAGAGACAGAGATGGGAAGACAGAGAGAGGTAGAGAGAGATAGAATGGAACTGAGAGAGGGAGAATGGGAAAGAGAGAAGGAGAGTGGGAGAGAAGAGCGGAGAGAATGGGAGGAGTGAAAGATAATCCTAGAGAAAGAAAAAGTGTGACAGAGAGAATGGGAGAGATAGAGCGAGGTAGAATAGAGACAGAGAGAGGGAGAATGAGGCAGTGATGAAAAGGGGAGAGGGGGACAGCGAGAGAGGGAGAGGGAGAGGTAGAGATGGATGGAGATGTGTAGATGGAGGGAGAGAACGTTAGCGGGAGACTGAGAAACATAAATAATGTGAGGGACAGAATGGGACAGAGGGAGAAAGAGAAGTAGAGGAACATAGGGAAAGAGAAAGAGAGAGGAGAGAGAGAATGAGAAACAGAGGGAGAGAGTTAAGAAGAGAGAGAAGAGGAGAGAATGTGGTCAGGAAATTGAGGTTTGAACAGAGATGAAATACTGACAGATGGACGGGTGGTTGGACAGGTGGAGGGAGGGATATCAGTGGGTATTGTTAGCACAACACTTCCAATGGGAAACGAATGGGAGGGCACTGAGTGAGATTCACAGCTCTCCTGTCCCAGTGACACAGCAGCAAGGGATTTAGAACAACAATCCAACACCACAGCGGGCAGTTTAACCGGATCAGCCCCTAATTCCCAGAATTTTGCTTAGACTGAGTTTGGATCACTGGGCAGGGCATGGGCAGGCCCCAGGACGCCATGTTTCTCCTCCCTGGAGAGAGGAGGGGGACCATGGGGAAAATGGGACACTGCCAGGAGGGACAAAAACCAGGAAAACTTGGGAAGAGGCGAGTACTGGTCCAAGGTGGTTTTGTAAACCTTAAATCAGAACTCTAGTTGGGACCAGCAGCAGTGGTTTCTACGGCAACACACCTCAGAGGAATAGCAGCATGATATCACTTGAAGGGGAGTGTGTCACGTCATCCAGTCTCAGTTACACTGAGAGCTGTGAGCAGAGCACAGCGCACACAGCACTGCTGCTGAGGTCCACAGGCTGTCTATCCATGTATGTCTTTACTGAAGTACTTATTTTAAATTACTGAACCCAAAATGTGTTGACACAATCACTTATAAGTGATTGGTGCTTTTATCTCCTTAACAAAAACACAAGAAGGCCAAGTTTCACTGATTCCGAGTGTCACCAGGAAAGGCCCAAGCCTTAAGCCTGCAGCAAGGACAATAATTCTAAAGAGCCACAGGCCTCCAGCAACCCCAGGCTGACCCTGAGGTCAGACACATTGAGTACGACAGTTATGGAAAGGAGAGGGAGGCGGTCAAATTATGGGTTCAGAACTGAGGGAGTGCCACACTGTCAGAGGGTCAGCACTGAGGGAGTGCCGCACTGTCAGAGGGTCAGTATTGAGGGAGTGCCGCACTGTCAGAGGGTCAGTACTGAGGGAGTGCTGCACTGTCAGAGGGTCAGTACTGAGGGAGTGCCGCACTGTCAGAGGGTCAGTACTGAGGGAGTGCCGCACTGTCAGAGGGTCAGTACTGAGGGAGTGCCGCACTGTCAGAGGATCAGTACTGAGGGAGTGCCGCACTGTCAGGGGGTCAGTACTGAGGGAGTGCCGCACTGTCAGAGGGTCAGTACTGAGGGAGTGCTGCACTGTCAGAGGGTCAGTACTGAGGGAGTGCCGCACTGTCAGAGGGTCAGTACTGAGGGAGTGCCGCACTGTCAGAGGGTCAGTACTGAGGGAGTGCCGCACTGTCAGAGGGTCAGTACTGAGGGAATGCTTCACTGTCAGAGGGTCAGTACTGAGGGAATGCTGCACTGTCAGAGGGTCAGTACTGAGGGAGTGCCGCACTGTCAGAGGGTCAGTACTGAGGGAGTGCCGCACTGTCAGATGGTCAGTACTGAGGGAGTGCCGCACTGTCAGAGGGTCAGTACTGAGGGAGTGCCGCACTGCCAGAGGGTCAGTACTGAGGGAGTGCCGCACTTTCAGAGGGTCAGTACTGAGGGAGTGCCGCACTGTCAGAGGGTCAGTACTGAGGGAGTGCCGCACTGTCAGAGGGTCAGTACTGAGGGAGTGCAGCACTGTCAGAGGGTCAATACTGAGTTTTTGCAAGGTGCTATAGAAATGCAGGTTTTTGCTTGACTAATGAATGATTTGGTTCCCGCAGGTCGACTCTGGTGGACCTCTGGTCTGTGCTGGAGAGCAACAGGGCATCGTCTCGTGGGGCATCGAGTGTGGTCGCCCCGGTTACCCCGGTGTCTACACCAAGCTCTGCAACTACATCTCCTGGATCAACGAAACAATGGCGGCCAATTAGTGACATTCGGTCGTTCTTCCGAAAGTGCTCCCATGGCATCCACATCGGACCCCATCACTGAATGGAAACAATGTCTCATTAAAGGCCTATTTCTCACACTTCCTGTCCGCCAACCCTCATTTCCTGGTGTCACACCCTTTTCATTCCCCCTCCTCCTCTCCAACCTTTATCTCTCCAATATTAATTTAGGGAAAGGAGATTGTGGAAGCAGTGGGATACAGAAAGTGTGGAGGAGAATTAAAAAAAAACAGATGCAGGAGGGACCGAGATAGAGAGAGAGAAAGGATCAGCAAAGTACGGCCTAGGACAGGCCACAACCTTCGAGAGACGCATCAGGGTTAAATGGAGGTGGAATCTCACTCAAGGGCAAGAAGGGAGCGA
The DNA here is from genome assembly GCF_964213995.1 of Mustelus asterias. Lineage (NCBI taxonomy): Eukaryota > Metazoa > Chordata > Chondrichthyes > Carcharhiniformes > Triakidae > Mustelus > Mustelus asterias. The sequence continues at coordinate 2,207,271 of NC_135820.1, read as the reverse complement.
TCATGCTGAGGTGGCACAGTGGTTAGCACTGCTGCCTCACAGCCAAAGGGACCTGGGTTCGATTCTGGCCTCGGGTCACTGCCTGTGGGGAGTTTGCACGTTCTCCCCGTGTCTGTGTGGGTTTCCTCCGGGTGCTCCGGTTTCCTCCCACACACCAAAGATGTGCAGGTTAGGTTGATTGGCCATTCTGAATTGCCCCTTAGTGTCAGGGGGATTAGGAGGGTAAATATGTGGTGTTACGGGGGTAGGGCCTGGGTGGGATTATGGTCGATTCTCACTCGATGGGCTGAATGGTCTCCTTCTGCACTGTAGGTATTCTATGATTGAATGAGACTGGGATTCTGAATGAGGACATTGCTTCTACATTCACAAACAACCAGGAGGCTGCGAAAGAGACAGGAACAGGGCAGCCCAGAATAGAAATAAGATTCACCCGACACAATGCGATGATGGAGGGAATCCAGTTCTGTGTAAAAACTGCAGGGTCACAAAGGTCAACATGCTTTATCAGTCTACGGTTTTCCCTTCCCATTCCTTTCTCATATTTAAAGTTAAAAATTAAAGCTTATTTATTAGTGTCACAACTAAGGCTTACATTAACACTGCAATGAAGTTACTGTGAAATTCCCCGTGTCGCCACAGTCCGGCGCCTGTTTGAGTCAATGCATCGAACCAGCACATCATTCAGACTCTGAGAGGAAACCGGAGCAAACCCACGCAGACATGAGAAAGAATGTGCAAACTCCACGGGCAGTGACCCAAGCCGGGAATCGAACCCGGGTCCCTGGTGCTGTGAGGCAGCAGTGCTAACCACTGTGCCACCGTGCCACCGCATAAGCTCCTCAAACCCCCTCCCTATCTCTGTAACCTACTCCTCACCCCTACAATACTCCCTATCTCCGCTACCTCCTCCAGCCCCGACAGCTCTCCCTATCTTTGTCACCTCCTCCAGCTTCTTCAGCCCTCCCTATCACTGTAACCTCTTCCAGCCCCTACATCGCTCCCTATCTCTGAAACCTCCACCAGCCCCTACAACCCTCCCTATCTCTGTCACCTCCTCCAGCCCCTACAAGCCTCCCTATCTCTGAAACCTCCTCCAGCCCCTACATCGCTCCCTATCTCTGAAACCTCCACCAGCCCCTACAACCCTCCCTATCTCTGTAACCCCATCCAGCCCCTTCATCCCTCCCTATCTCTGTAACGTCATCCAGCCCCTACAACTGTCCCTATCTCTATAACCTCCTCCAGCCCTTACATCCTTCCCTATCTCTGTAACCTCCTCCAGCCCCCACAACCCTCCCTGTCTCTGTAACTCCTCCAGCCCCTACAACCCTCCTGATCTCTGTAACCTCCTCCAGCCCCTACAAATCTCCCTATTTCGATAACCTCCTCCAGCCCCTACAACCCTCCCTATCTCTGTAACCTCCTCCAGCCACTTCATCCCTCCTTTCTCTATAACGTTCTCCAGCCCATATAACCCTCCCTATCTCTGTAACCTCCTCCAGCCTCTACAACTCTCCCTACCTCTATAACTTCCTCCAGCCCCTACAACCCTCCCTATCTCTGTAACCCCCTCCAGCCCCTACAACCCTCCCTATCTCTATAACCTCCTCCAGCCCCTACAACCCTCCCTATCTCTATAACCTCCTCCAGCCCCTACACCCCTCCCTATCTCTGCAATCTCTTTCAGCCCCTACAACCCTCCCATCTCGATAATCTACTCCAGCCCCTACACGCCTCCCTATCTCTGTAACTTCCTCCAGCCCCGACAAGCTTTCCTTTTCCCCAGTGTTGGTGCCAGCTCCCCCATGAACTGAAACTCAATCCTCCCACATCAGTCTTGGAGAGACACATTCATAAGAATACTCAGACATAAGAACACAAATGTTAGGAGCAGGAGTAGGCCATTCAGCCCCTTCAGCCTGCTCTGCCATTTGGTAAGACTATCGCTGATCTGATTTTGACCTGAACTCCATTTCCTGTTTCCCCTCCTCTCAATCCCAAAGAACAAAGAACAAAGAAAATTACAGCACAGGTGGCCCTCCAAGCCTGCACCGACCATGCTGCCCGACTTAACTAAAACCTCCTACCCTTCCGGGGATCATATCCCTCTATTCTCATCCTATTCATGTACTTGTCAAGACGCCCCTTAAAAGTCACGACCTTATCCGCTTCCACTACCTCCCCCGGCAACGAGTTCCAGGCACCCACTACTCTGTGTAAAAAATCTGCCTCGTACATCTCCTTTAAACCTTGCCCCTCGCACCTTAAACCTGTGCCCCCTAGTAATTGACTCTTCCACCCTGGGAAAAAGCTTCTGACTATCCACTCTGTCCATGCCCCTCATAATCTTGTAGACTTCTATCAGGTCACCCTCAACCTCCGTCGTTCCAGTGAGAACAAACCAAGTTTCTCCAACCTCTCCTCATAGCTAATGCCCTCCATACCAGGCAACATCCTGGTAAATCTTTTCTGTACCCTCTCCAAAGCCTCCACATCCTTCTGGTAGTGTGGTGACCAGAATTGAACACTATATTCCAAGTGCGGCCTAACTAAGGTTCTATAAAGCTGCAACAGGACGTGCCAATTTTTAAACTCATTGCCCCGGCCGATGAAGGCAAGCATGCCGTATGCCTTCTTGACTACCTTCTCCACCTGCATTGTCACTTTCAGTGACCTGTGTGCCTGTACACCCAGATCCCTTTGCCTATCAATACTCTTAAGGGTTCTGCCATTTACTGTATATTTCCTATCTGTATTAGACCTTCCAAAATGCATTACCTCACATTTGTCCGGATTAAACTCCATCTGCCATCTCTCCGCCCAAGTCTCCGACCGATCTATATCCTGCTGTATCCTCTGATGGTCCTCATCGCTATCCGCAAATCCACCAACCTTTCTGTCGTCTGCAAACTTACTAATCAATCCAGTTACATTTTCCTCCAAATCATTTATATATATTGCAAACAGCAACGGTCCCAGCACTGATCCCTGAGGAACACCACTTGTCACAGCCCTCCATTCAGAAACACACCCTTCCACTGCTACCCTCTGTCTTCTTTGACCGAGCCAGTTTTGTATCCACCTTGCCAGCTCACCTCTGATCCCATGAGACTTCACCTTCTGCACCAGTCTGCCATGAGGGACCTTGTCAAAGGCCTTACTGAAGTCCATGTAGACAACATCCACTGCCCTACCCTCATCAATCATCTTCGTCACTTCCTCGAAAAACCCGATCAAGTTCATGAGACACGACCTCCCCTTCACAAAACCATGTTGCCTCTCACTAATACGTCCACTTATTTCCAAGTGGAAAAAATCCTGTCTCGAAGAATCCTCTCCAATAATTTCCCTACCAATGATGTATTCCCTTCCCTGTCGTCCCCTCCTCTCACTCCCCTGTCGTCCCCTCCTCTCACTCCCCTGTTGTCCCCTCCTCTCACTCCCCTGTTGTCCCCTCCTCTCACTCCCCTGTCATCCCCTCCCCTCACTCCCCTGTCATCCCCTCCCCTCACTCCCCTGTTGTCCCCTCCTCTCACTCCCCTGTCATCCCCTCCCCTCACTCCCCTGTCGTCCCCTCCTCTCACTCCTCTGTCGTCCCCTCCCCTCACTCCCCTGTCATCCCCTCCCCTCACTCCCCTGTCGTCCCCTCCTCTCACTCCCCTGTCGTCCCCTCCTCTCACTCCCCTGTCATCCCCTCCTCTCACTCCCCTGTCAGTCAGCGACCTGTCCCCCTCAGCCCTGAATCTATTCAATGAGTTGCAGCCCCCACCGTCTCTCTGGGAGGGGGTGAATTCCACATACTGACCATATTCCCCGCCCCCGAGAGAAGAAATTCCTCCTCACCTCCATCTTCAATGGGAGACCCCCTTGCTCTGAAACTGTGCCCCCCCAGTTCTAACCAATCCACCTAACCTGCACATCTTTGGACACGAAGGAGCAATTTAGCATGGCCAATCGACCTAACCCGCGTATCTTGGACTGTGGGAGGAAACCAGAGCACCCGGAGGAAACCCACGCAGACACGGGGAGAACGTGCAAACTCCACACAGACAGTGACCCAAGCCGGGAATCGAACCCAGGCCCCTGGCGCTGTGAGGCAGCAGTGCTAACCACTGTGTCCCCGCGCCACCCCTTTCCCTGGCGATTAGAATTATGTTACGTTCTTCCCTATCTTTCATCTCTTGATTTACAATGATTTCTGGAAGGTTCTTTGTGTTTCCTACAGTGCTGGTGGAGTCAGAGGCTGGAATTCTCCTGTCCCGTCTGCCACGGGGATTGTAGCGGGTCGGTGGGGGGGGCGGGGGGCAGACCATGCAAAGGTCCATTGACCTCGGGCAGGATTCTCTGGTTTTAAGGTGAGCCCGGCAGGAGAATCCTGCCCAGAACATCTGCTTAACACCTGTTAGGGTTCTGGACCCGATCCCCAAGGAATTTTGTAAAACCAAACTCTTTTTGGCATTAACGTTACAATTGGGATACTTCACTCCAGAAGCAATTCCACTTACTAATTCAGGATTTTTGATCAATAGAAAAGTTTTATTCATGACACTAACTCTAACAAATGAAGTAGCTTAACTTTTAACAGTTGAACAAAAATCCTGAATTAGTAAGTGGAATTGCTTCTGGAGTGAAGCATCCCAATTGTAACGTTAATGCCAAAAAGAGTTTGGTTTTACAAAATTCCTTGGGGATCGGGTCCAGAACCCTAACAGGTGAGAAACAGCTTTCAGAATTACAATTCCTCTTTCAATACAGTTAGCAGTTAGTTTTAAATCGTGTTAACAGCCTTGAAGTTTTCAGAGAGGTTTTGACTTTCAGAGCGGCTTGCAGATTTCAACAAACCCCAGCCAGCACTCAACTGAAAGCTGTTTCTCACTCTGCTACATACCTAGCTCCTCCCATTAACCACATTATCACATGACCCTGCAAACCTAAACCCACCTTCCATTCCTTTAATCAAAAAAACCCCAGGGGACCTTTTCTTTTTGTAAATTGAAGTCCATTCGCTCTCTCCTATGTAAATGACATGGCTAAAATGAGTAATTATTCTGCTTTCCCAGCATCTGAACCGTATTCCTGCCAGACATACTGATTGCCTGTGAAAGGAAACTGAAGTTTAAACATTCTACGGAAACATAAAATATTTCAATGGCACAGTATCGTCATGCGCCTCAGCCATTTCCTTATACCCCATTATTCCTCCTATGTTCTTATTAATAATAATCTTATTTATGTTACACCAATTTGCTTATGGCTCAGGTAGTTATCCAAAGATTAGCAACATTATGATTCTGCTGTTCATTTAGCTCCAAACTTCCCAAAATTCCGAGCCATAGCATTTGTGCCCACATGGACTGTGGCCATGGGATCTTTTTCTCCCATTTCACACCCTTCCCCAGTTCCAAGAAGATATCCTTAAGTTTAGTTTATTTATGAGTATCACAAGTGGGCTTACATTAACACTACAATGAAGTTACTGTGAAAATCTCCTAGTCGCAACACTCCAGCCCTGTTCGGTGACACTGAGGGAGAATTTAGCACGGTCAATGCACCCTAACCAGCACGTCTTTCGGACTGTGGGAGGAAACCGGAGCACCCAGAGGAAACCCATGCAGACACGGGGAGAACATGCAGACAGTAACCCAAGCCAGGAATTGAACTCAGGTCCCTGGTGCTGTGAGGCATCAGTGCTAACCACTGCAGCAATTCATCAAAGATCCTTAGACACCATCTTCCAAACCCATAACCACTTCCATCTAGAAGGACAAGGGCAGCAGGAACACAGGAACGCCATCACCTGGAAGTTCCCCTTCAAGCCACTCACCATCCTGACTTGGAAATATATCGGCCGTTCCTTCGCTATTGCTGGGTCAAAATCCTGGAATTCCCTCCCTAACGGCATTGTGGGTCAACCCACAGCACGTGGACTGCAGCGATTCAAGAAGGCAGCTCACCACCACCTTCTCAAGGGTAACTAGGGATGGGCAATAAATGCTGGGCCCAGCCAGCGATGCCCATGTCCCACAAATGAATGAATAAAAACAAAACCCTGGCACTGGGCAGGAAACACTCTCGGCTGCGGATGGATCTGACGGATCTGCGGATGGATCTGACGGATCTGCGGATGGCTGTGACGGATCTGCGGATGGATCTGACGGATCTGCGGATGGATCTGACGGATCTGCGGATGGATCTGACGGATCTGTGGATGGATCTGACTAACCTCCTGGCTATACTGTCGCCCGCTACCCACCTCATTCCTATTTACTCCCCCGCTTTACTGCCTCCCTGCACCATGGTGCCGGGGTCAGGGTTGCTCACCCACCCTGCCATTCTCACGCCCGCTTGCATATAACCTGGAACCTATTGGGATAAAGGATGAAACTCTTCCATTGCAACATTCTCCATTACGCTCCTCCCCGCAACCCCCAGCCTCGCCAGCTGCCAGAACTCCCTATCTCTGAGCACTCACCAGATCGGAATGCTGCAGGCTAATGGGGGCAATGTTCCAGGACTTGGCCGCAGCATCGCAGTGTCTGCAGCTCAGCCTCCTGTTCACCGACACTGACGTCCCTCGTCCTGCAGACGCTTACCGAAACCGGCTTTGCCGCGGATCACACTGGAGTCCAAATTTAGGAAATTTGGCATGTCCACTCCAACTCTCACCAACTTTTACAGATGCACCATAGAAAGCATTCTTTCTGGGTGTATCACAGCTTGGTCTGGGCTCCTGCTCTGCCCAAGACTGCATAAAACTACAAAGGGTTGTGAATGTAGCCCAATCCATCACGCAAACCAGCCTCCCATCCATTGACTCTGTCTACACTTCCCGCTGCCTCGGGAAAGCAGCCGGCATAATCAAGGACCCCACACACCCCGGACATTCTCTCTTCCACCTCATTCCGTCGGGAAAAAGATACAAAAGTCTGAGATCACGCACCAACCGACTCAAGAACAGCTTCTTCCCTGCTGCCATCAGACTTTTGAATGGACTTACCTCGCATTGAGTTGATCTTTCTCTACACCCTAGCTATGACTATAACACTACATTCTGCACCCTCTCCTTTCCATCTCTATGAACGGTATGCTTTGTCTGTATAGCACGCAAGAAAGATCACTTTTCACTGTATCCCAATACATGTGACAATAATAAATCAAATCAAAATCAAATCAAAATCAAATTAACATCTCCCCCATCCCCGCCGAACCTGACAACAGTTTTATTTGACAACATTCCTGCGAAGCAGGTTTTTATTCTATGCAGGGCGCTATCGAAATGCAGCTTTCTGTTGTAACACCCCTGCACCTCGTGCGTGTGAGAGTTAGCACCTGTGTGTTCAGTAAATGATGATTGATTGAAGATTAGACTCGTATCGGGGCTAACGTATTAATACGTAGCTGAGACTCGCAGCTGTGGCTATCTCGTCCTAATGGGTAGAGTCCTGGAATGAAGTTTAAAATCGGATCAATTATTATCTGCATTTGCTGGCTGGGTCTGATGCTGGCGGCTCTATTTAAAGAGAGGAGACTTATTGGAATATCACAGTGCACTGTAAGATGGAAGTTTTTATCTTCACCTTACTTCTGGGGGCTGCAGGTACAATCTCAGACAGACTGTAATGTGTGTGTGTGTGTGTGTGTGTGTTTGTGTGTGTGTGTGTTTGTGTGTGTGTGTGTGTGTGTTTGTGTGTGTGTTTGTGTGTTTGATTTGATTTATTATTGTCACATGTATTAACATGCAATGAAAAGTATTGTTTCTTACGCGCTATACAGACAAAACATACCGTTCATAGAGAAGGAAAGGAGAGGGTGCAGAATGTAGTGTTACAGTCATAGCTAGCGTGTAACGAAAGATCAACTTAATGCAAGGTAGGTCCATTCAAAAGTCTGACAGCAGCAGGGAAGAAGCTGTTCTTGAGTCGGTTGGTACGTGACCTCAGACTTTTGCATCTTTTTCCTGAAGGAAGAAGGTGGAAGAGAGAATGTCCGGGGTGCGTGGGGTCCTTAATTATGCTGGCTGCTTTTCCGAGGCAGCGGGAAGTGTAGACAGAGTCAATGGATGGGAGGCTGGTTTGAGTGATGGATTGGGCTACATTCACAACCTTTCGTAGTTTCTTATGTTCTTGGGCAGAGCAGGAGCCATACCAAGCTGTGATACAACCAGAAAGGATGCTTTCTATGGTGCATCTGTAAAGGTTGGTGAGAGTCGTAGCTGACATGTCAAAGTTCCTTAGTCTTTTGAAAAAGTAGAGGAGTTGGTGAGCTTTCTTAACTATAGTGTCGGCATGGGGGGACCAGGACAGGTTGTTGGTGATCTGGACACCTAAAAACCTGAAACTTGTGAGAGTGTGTGTGTGAGAGTGGGTGTGTGCGCATGTGTGTGTATTTGCGTGCGTGTGAGTGTGCGTGGTTCGTGCGTGTGTGTGTGAGTGTGCGTGGTGTGTGAGGGAGTGTGTATATACAGGTGCGTATGCTATAGCTCAGGGGTTGGAGCATAGGTCTTGTTAACCTGGGGTTGTGAGTTCAAATTTCACTGGGGCCTTGTTGGATTTAATGCAGTTTTTAAAATTCAATTTGTAGATTTTAATTTTTAAATATTAAACAGCTCTGAGACTGAGCCTGAAACAACACGCTGACTCTACATTTCTCCTCCTGCTCACAGGGGGGGAAGGGGGGGAGGGGAGGGGAGGGGGGGGGGGAGGTTCAGTGGAGATGTGCGGGGGAAGTTTTTTTTTACCCAGAGGGTGTGGGGGCCTGGAATGCACGGCCAAGTGAGGTGGTTGAGGCAGACATGTTAGCGACATTTATAACTTATCTGGATAGACGTGAACAGGCGGGGTATAGAGGGATACAGGCGATTGGTCTAGATAGGACAGTGCGATCGGTGCAGGCTTGGAGGGCCTGTTCCTGTGCTGCACTGTTCTTTGTTCTTTGTGCGACTATATTCCTTTCCCTCTGCATCCGTCTCCCTGGAAACAGCCTGAGATTAACCCTGTTTCTTACACACTCCTTGTCTCTGTACCCTCCTCCAGCCTGTACAACCACGGGCAGCACAGTGGTTAGCACTGCTGCCTCACAGTGCCAGGAATTCCAGCCTTGGGTGACTGAGAAAGTTGAAGCTAATTTATTAGTCACAAGCAGGCTTACATTAACACTGTAATGAAGTTACTGTGAAAATCCCCTAGTCGCCACACTCCGGCGCCTGTTCAGCTACACTGAGGGAGAATTTAGCACGGCCAATGCACCCTAACCAGCACGTCTTTGGGACTGTGAGAGGAAACCGGAGCACCCGGAAGAAACCCACGCAGACACGGGGAGACCACTCAGAATCCGCACAGGCAGTGACCCAAGCCGGGAATCGAACCCAGGTCCCTGGCGCTGTGAGGCAGCAGTGCCAACCACTGTGCCACCTGTGGTTGTACAGGCTGGAGGAGGGTACAGAGACAAGGAGTGTGTAAGAAACTCTGTGTGGAGTCTGCATGTCATCCCTGTATCTGCGTGGGTTCCTCCGGGTGCTCTGGTTTCCTCCCACAGTCCAAAGATGTGCAGGTTAGGTGGATTGGCCATGCTAAATTGTTCTTGAATGCAAGTCTGTGTGTGTGTGAGAGTGGGAATGTGAGGGCGTCTGTGTATGTGAGTGAGGGTGTGTGTGAGTGAGGGTGTGTGTGTGTGAGTGAGGGTGTGTGTGAGTGAGGGTGTGTGTGAGTGAGGGTGTGTGTGAGTGAGGGTGTGTGTGAGTGAGGGTGTGTGTGAATTGTGAGTGAGGGTGTGTGTGAGTGTGAGTGAGGGTGTGTATGATGTGAGTGAGGGTGTGTGAGTGTGAGTGAGGGTGTGAGTGAGTGTGAGTGAGGGTGTGTGAGTGTGAGTGAGGGTGTGTGTGAGTGTGAGTGAGGGTGTGTGTGAGTGTGAGTGAGGGTGTGTATGAGTGTGAGTGAGGGTGTGTATGAGTGTGAGTGAGGGTGTGTGAGTGTGAGTGATGGTGTGTATGAGTGTGAGTGAGGGTGTGTATGAGTGTGTGTGTGTGAGTGAGGGTGTGAGTGAGTGTGAGTGAGGGTGTGAGTGAGTGTGAGTGAGGGTGTGTGTGAGTGTGAGTGAGGGTGTGTGTGAGTGAGGGTGTGAGTGAGTGTGAGTGAGGGTGTGTGTGAGTGTGAGTGAGGGTGTGTGTGAGTGTGAGTGAGGGTGTGTGTGAGTGAGGGTGTGAGTGAGGGTGTGAGTGAGGGTGTGAGTGAGTGTGAGTGAGGGTGTGTAGGAGTGTGAGTGAGGGTGTGTGTGAGTGTGAGTGAGTGTGAGTGAGGGTGTGTATGATGTGAGTGAGGGTGTGTATGAGTGTGAGTGAGGGTGTATGAGTGTGAGTGAGGGTGTGTGAGTGTGAGTGAGGGTGTGTGTGAGTGAGGGTGTGTGTGAGTGAGGGTGTGTGAGTGGGAGTGTGAGTGAGGGTGTGTGTGTGTGAGGGTGTGTGAGTGTGTGAGGGTGTGTATGAGTGTGAGTGAGGGTGTGAGTGAGTGTGAGTGAGGGTGTGTGTGAGTGTGAGTGAGGGTGTGTGTGAGTGTGAGTGAGGGTGTGTGTGAGTGAGGGTGTGAGTGAGGGTGTGAGTGAGGGTGTGAGTGAGTGTGAGTGAGGGTGTGTAGGAGTGTGAGTGAGGGTGTGTGTGAGTGTGAGTGAGTGTGAGTGAGGGTGTGTATGATGTGAGTGAGGGTGTGTATGAGTGTGAGTGAGGGTGTATGAGTGTGAGTGAGGGTGTGTGAGTGTGAGTGAGGGTGTGTGTGAGTGAGGGTGTGTGTGAGTGAGGGTGTGTGTGAGTGAGGGTGTGTGAGTGGGAGTGTGAGTGAGGGTGTTTGTGTGTGAGGGTGTGTGAGTGTGTGAGGGTGTGTATGAGTGTGAGTGAGGGTGTGTGAGTGTGAGTGAGGGTGTGAGTGAGTGTGAGTGAGGGTGTGAGTGAGTGTGAGTGAGGGTGTGAGTGAGTGTGAGTGAGGGTGTGTATGAGTGTGAGTGAGGGTGTGTGAGTGTGAGTGTGAGGGTGTGAGTGAGTGTGAGTGAGGGTGTGTGTGTGTGAGGGTGTGTGAGTGTGAGTGAGGGTGTGTGTGAGTGTGAGTGAGGGTGTGTGTGAGTGTGAGTGAGGGTGTGTGAGTGTGAGTGTGAGTGAGGGTGTGAGTGAGTGTGAGTGAGGGTGTGTGTGTGTGAGGGTGTGTGAGTGTGAGTGAGGGTGTGTGTGAGTGAGGGTGTGTGTGAGTGTGAGTGAGGGTGTGTGTGAGTGTGAGTGAGGGTGTGTGTGAGTGTGAGTGAGGGTGTGTGAGTGTGAGTGAGGGTGTGTGTGAGTGTGAGTGAGGGTGTGTGAGTGTGAGTGAGGGTGTGTGAGTGTGAGTGAGGGTGTGTGAGTGTGAGTGAGGGTGTGTGTGAGTGTGAGTGAGGGTGTGTGTGAGTGTGAGTGAGGGTGTGTGTGAGTGTGAGTGAGGGTGTGTGTGAGTGTGAGTGAGGGTGTGTATGAGTGTGTGTGTGTGAGTGAGGGTGTGAGTGAGTGTGAGTGAGGGTGTGAGTGAGTGTGAGTGAGGGTGTGTGTGAGTGTGAGTGAGGGTGTGTGTGAGTGAGGGTGTGAGTGAGTGTGAGTGAGGGTGTGTGTGAGTGTGAGTGAGGGTGTGTGTGAGTGTGAGTGAGGGTGTGTGTGAGTGAGGGTGTGAGTGAGGGTGTGAGTGAGGGTGTGAGTGAGTGTGAGTGAGGGTGTGTAGGAGTGTGAGTGAGGGTGTGTGTGAGTGTGAGTGAGTGTGAGTGAGGGTGTGTATGATGTGAGTGAGGGTGTGTATGAGTGTGAGTGAGGGTGTGTGAGTGTGAGTGAGGGTGTGTGTGAGTGAGGGTGTGTGTGAGTGAGGGTGTGGGAGTGTGAGTGAGGGTGTGTGAGTGTGAGTGAGGGTGTGTGTGAGTGAGGGTGTGTGTGAGTGAGGGTGTGTGAGTGGGAGTGTGAGTGAGGGTGTGTGAGTGTGAGTGAGGGTGTGAGTGAGTGTGAGTGAGGGTGTGAGTGAGTGTGAGTGAGGGTGTGAGTGAGTGTGAGTGAGGGTGTGTATGAGTGTGAGTGAGGGTGTGTGAGTGTGAGTGTGAGGGTGTGAGTGAGTGTGAGTGAGGGTGTGTGTGTGTGAGGGTGTGTGAGTGTGAGTGAGGGTGTGTGTGAGTGTGAGTGAGGGTGTGTGTGAGTGTGAGTGAGGGTGTGTGAGTGTGAGTGTGAGTGAGGGTGTGAGTGAGTGTGAGTGAGGGTGTGTGTGTGTGAGGGTGTGTGAGTGTGAGTGAGGGTGTGTGTGAGTGAGGGTGTGTGTGAGTGTGAGTGAGGGTGTGTGTGAGTGTGAGTGAGGGTGTGTGTGAGTGTGAGTGAGGGTGTGTGAGTGTGAGTGAGGGTGTGTGAGTGTGAGTGAGGGTGTGTGAGTGTGAGTGAGGGTGTGTGTGAGTGTGAGTGAGGGTGTGTGTGAGTGTGAGTGAGGGTGTGTGTGAGTGTGAGTGAGTGAGTGTGTGTGCAGTTGGAAGATGACACTCACTCTCTCCATTTTCCCTCCACTCAGCCGCAGCCTCTGGGGATGAGAAGATTATCAATGGGAATGAGTGTTTCCCGCACTCTCAGCCCTGGCAGGTTTTCCTGACCTATAGCGGCTATCGCTGGTGTGGCGGCTCCCTGATAAACCAGCACTGGATCGTGTCAGCGGCTCACTGCTACCAACCGTGAGTTTACAGATAGCTACAGACACCCACACACCAACAGTGACACACACTCATCAACACTGACCCACACACACACCAACACTGACCCACACACACACCAACACTGACCCACACACACACCAACACTGACCCACACACACATCAACACTGACCCACACACACACCAACACTGACCCACACACACATCAACACTGACCCACACACCAACACTGACCCACACACACATCAACACTGACCTACACACCAACACTGACCCACACACACACCAACACTGACCCACACACACACCAACACTGACCCACACACACACCAACACTGACCCACACACACACCAACACTGACCCACACACACATCAACACTGACCCACACACACATCAACACTGACCTACACACCAACACTGACCCACACACACACCAACACTGACCCACACACACACCAACACTGACCCACACACACACCAACACTGACCCACACACTCATCAACACTGACCCACACACACATCAACACTGACCCACACACCAACACTGACCCACACACACACCAACACTGACCCACACACACATCAACACTGACCCACACACCAACACTGACCCACACACACATCAACACTGACCTACACACCAACACTGACCCACACACACATCAACACTGACCCACACACACACCAACACTGACCCACACACACACCAACACTGACCCACACACACCAACACTGACCCACACACACATCAACACTGACCCACACACACATCAACACTGACCCACACACCAACAGTGACACACACACACATCAACACTGACCCACACACACACCAACACTGACCCACACACCAACACTGACCCACACACACATCAACACTGACCCACACACCAACACTGACCCACACACACACCAACACTGACCCACACACACATCAACACTGACCTACACACCAACACTGACCCACACACACACCAACACTGACCCACACACACACCAACACTGACCCACACACTCATCAACACTGACCCACACACACATCAACACTGACCCACACACCAACACTGACCCACACACACACCAACACTGACCCACACACACATCAACACTGACCCACACACCAACACTGACCCACACACACATCAACACTGACCTACACACCAACACTGACCCACACACACATCAACACTGACCCACACACACACCAACACTGACCCACACACACACCAACACTGACCCACACACACATCAACACTGACCCACACACTCATCAACACTGACCTACACACCAACACTGACCCACACACACACCAACACTGACCCACACACACACCAACACTGACCCACACACACACCAACACTGACCCACACACTCATCAACACTGACCTACACACCAACACTGACCCACACACACACCAACACTGACCCACACACCAACACTGACCCACACACACACCAACACTGACCCACACACACACCAACACTGACCCACACACACACCAACACTGACCCACACACACACCAACACTGACCCACACACACATCAACACTGACCCACACACACACCAATACTGACCCACACACACACCAACACTGACCCACACACACACCAACAGTGACCCACACACACATCAACACTGACCCACACACACATCAACACTGACCCACACACCAACACTGACCTACACACACATCAACACTGACCCACACACCAACACTGACCCACACACACACCAACACTGACCCACACACACACCAACACTGACCCACACACACACCAACACTGACCCACACACACACCAACACTGACCCACACACACACCAACACTGACCCACACACACACCAACACTGACCCACACACCAACACTGACCCACACACACACCAACACTGACCCACACACACACCAACACTGACCCACACACACACCAACACTGACCCACACACACACCAACACTGACCCACACACACACCAACACTGACCCACACACACACCAACACTGACCCACACACACATCAACACTGACCCACACACACATCAACACTGACCCACACACACATCAACACTGACCCACACACCAACACTGACCCACACACACACCAACAGTGACCCACACACACATCAACACTGACCTACACACCAACACTGACCCACACACACATCAACACTGACCCACACACACACCAACACTGACCCACACACTCATCAACACTGACCCACACACACATCAACACTGACCCACACACACACCAACAGTGACCTACACACCAACACTGACCCACACACACATCAACACTGACCCACACACACACCAACACTGACCCACACACACACCAACACTGACCCACACACACACCAACACTGACCCACACACACACCAACACTGACCCACACACACACCAACAGTGACCCACACACACACCAACACTGACCCACACACACACCAACACTGACCCACACACACATCAACACTGACACACACACACATCAACACTGACACACACACATCAACACTGACCCACACACCAACAGTGACACACACACACCAACACTGACCCACACACACACCAACACTGACCCACACACACACCAACACTGACCCACACACACATCAACACTGACCCACACACACATCAACACTGACCCACACACCAACAGTGACACACACACACACATCAACACTAACCCACACACACATCAACACTGACCCACACACCAACACTGACACACACACACATCAACACTGACCCACACACCAACAGTGACACACACTCATCAACACTGACCCACACACCAACAGTGACCCACACATATCAACAGTGACCCACATACACACCAATAGTGATACACACTAATCAACACTGACCCACACACCAACAGTGACCCACACATATCAACACTGACCCCCACACACACCAACACTGACCCACACACATCAACACTGACCCACACACACACCAACACTGACCCACACACACCAACACTGACCCACACACATCAACACTGACCCACACACATAAGCAGTGACCCACACACACATAGACAGTGACCCACACACACACATAGGCAGTGACCCAGTCAGACAGAAAATCACTAACATTGAAACACACAGTGGGAGCGGGTTTCTCCAACAATGGTTTCCATGATCATCAGTAGATTCTTAATTCAAGATTTTTTTTATTGAATTCAAATTCCACCAGCTGCCGTGGTGGGATTCGAACCCGGGTCCCCAGAACATTAGCTAAGTTTCTGGACGAATAGTCGAGCGATAATACCACCAGGCCAGCGCCTCCCCTGTACCACAACATGGGCACCCACCCTCCCAAAACCCGAGGTAGACTCTTGGGGCAGGATCTGACAGCCTCGCTCGGTCCCGAGTCCGGAAACTCCCGCCCGAAGTCAACGTTGTCCGCCTCTTGCCCACTCCGATTCCCGTGGCGGCGGGACGGTAGAATTCCGATGTTCATCTCTCCTTAAAAATCCCTGAACTGGGGCAAAACTCCAGATGAGTGACAGGCGGAAGAGAGGGGGGAAGTTTGACACGAAACCCCCTCAGATTCTTTCACTGATCCTGTTAGAGGGAGAGACTCAGAATTCAGGGTTAAAACAGTGTCAAAGTTAACAGGAGGAGTAAAACAGACAGAGACCAGCAGGTATAAAACACTGAATTCATCCCACTGTGGTATTTTGCTCACTGTAGGAAGGATGTGGAGTGTTAGAGAGAGAGAAAGAGAGGGGGAGGAGAATTATTGAAGAGAATGGTTTCAGGTATGTGGGACTTCAGTGACGTGGATTGATTGGAGAATCCGGGTTTGTCCTCCCCGGGGAAAGGGAAGAGCAAAGAATAAAGAAAATTACAGCACAGGAACCAGACGGGGGGGGGGGGGGGGGCGGGACACAGATTGAAGGTGAAAGGCTCGATGGAGTCACGGGGAGAAACTTTATCTCCCAGTGAGGGGTTATGATTGGGAAGGCGCTGTTTGAGAGAGCGTGGGGGAGGCAGAATCAATCGAGGCCTCCCAAAGGGGAATAGCATCGTTAACTGGACGGGAAGGAGGTGCAGGGTTACGGAGAGAGTGCAGCCAGGTGAGATGCTGTTCCAGAGAGCTAGGCCGGATATGACAGGGAGAAAACCGGAGCACCCGGAGGAAACCCACGCAGACACGGGGAGAATGTGCAAACTCCGCACAGACAGACACCCAAGGCCTGAATTGAGTGCAGAAAAGATTTACTAGGATGCTACCGGGACTTGATGGTTTGAATTATAAGGAGGCTTAGGGGTGATCTTATAGAGGTTTATAAAATAATGAGGGGCACAGATCAGCTAGATAGTCAATATCTTTTCCCAAAGGAAGGGAGTCTAAAACTAGAGGGCGTAGGTTGAAGGTCGGGAATGGAGACTCGCAGAGTGACAGTCTGTGTCCTTGCTGTTTGATATCCAGAGCCAGTATCCTGGTGGCGCACCTTGGGGAGCACAATCTCCGGTACCCAGAGGGCACGGAGCAGAGAATCCAAGTTGCCAAAGCCATTGCCCACCCTGACTACAACCGGATCAACCTCAACAACGACATCATGTTGCTCAAACTCGCCTCGCCGGCCACCTTCAACCAGTTCGTCAGTCCCATCCCTCTGCCCAGCCGTGCCCCAGGGCTGGCAGCCTGTGTACCACCTCTGGCTGGGGTAACCTCTTGACGAATGGAGGTAAGGAGTGTGATGGAGGAAGGCGGGAGAGGTGAGCAGAGGGGGATTGGACCGGCATTAATGTACGCGGGTCTGGATGGGATAGTGGGAGGGAAGAGGTGGGAGACCAAGGGAAGGAGAGGGAGGGAGAGGAAGGGAAAGGGGTAGAGGGAGGGAGAGGGAAGGAGCGGGAGGGAGGGTGAGGGAGAGAGAGAGGGCAGGAGGGTGAGGAAGGGAGAGGGAGGGAGTGAGAAGGAGGGAGGGAGAGCGAGGGAGAGGGATGGAGGGTGGGAGAGGGAGGGAGGGAGGGAGAGGGAGGGAGGGTGAAGGAGGGAGAGGGAGGGAGGGAGAGCGAGGGAGGGGGATGGAAAGTGGGAGAGGAAGGGAGGGAGAAGGAGGGAGGGAGAGGGATGGAGAGGAAGGGAAAGGGGCAGAGGGAGGGAGAGGGAAGGAGCGGGAGGGAGGGTGAGGGAGAGAAGAGGGCAGGAGGGTGAGGAAGGGAGAGGGAGGGAGTGAGAAGGAGGGAGGGAGAGCGAGGGAGAGGGATGGAGGGTGGGAGAGGGAGGGAGGGAGGGAGAGGGAGGGAGGGTGAAGGAGAGAGAGGGAGGGAGGGAGAGCGAGGGAGAGGGATGGAAAGTGGGAGAGGAAGGGAGGGAGAAGGAGGGAGGAAGAGGGATGGAGAGGTAGGGAGGGAGAAGTAGGGAGGGAGAGGTAGGGATGGAGGGGGAGGGAGGGAGAGGGATTCAATCTCCCCCTTAACCTTCCCCGCTCCGAGGAGAGCAATCCCAGCTTCTTCCTATCCCATGTATTAGAGAGGGAGAGGCAGGGAGGGAGAGGGATGGAGAAGGAAGGAAGGAGAGGGAGGGAGAGGGAAGGAGAGGGAGGGAGACGGATGGAGAGTGGGAGAGGGAGGGAGAGCGAGGGATAGAGGAGGGAGAGGGAGATAGAGGGATGGAGGGAGAGGGAGGGAGGGAGGGAGAGGGAGAAAGAAGGAGCAAGGAGGGAGGGAGCGAGGGGGAGGGAGTGTAGAATCAAGCAGGAAGAATTGCCAGTCCAGTCGCTCCGGATACATGTCCGTCATTGCCTCCTGGAGACCATTCCCTGCCTCAGGGAGCATTGCGGACGAGATTCACTGGACTGAAAAGGATTCCTCTGCCATCGCTCTGTAAGATCGATCCAATTATTCACCCTCTTCTTTCCCACCTCCCCCCCGACCCCTGCCACATCCCTGTAAATTCCCCCCCTTCCAGTATTTCCCCAATTGCCCCTTTTGAAAGTTCCTGTTGAATCTGCTTCCACCGCCCTGTCAGGCAGCGCCTTCCAGATCACAACAACTTGCTGTGTGTCCAAAATAAAGTTCTCCTCATCTCCCCCCTCTGGTTCTTTTCCCGATTCTCTTCAATCTGTGTCCCCTCTGGTTACCGAGCCTCCTGTCACTGGAAACACTTTCTCCTCATTCACTCCATCCAAACCCCGCGCCCCCCTCATGATTCTGAACACCTCGATTCAATCTCCCCCTTAACCTTCCCCGCTCCGAGGAGAGCAATCCCAGCTTCTCCCTATCCCATGTATTAGTCCCAATCTCCCATGTATTAGTCCCAGTATCCCTGTATTAGTCCCAGTCTCCCTGTATTAGTCCTGGTCTCCCTGTATTAGTCCCAGTCTCCCTGTATTAGTCCCAGTCTCCCTGTATTAGTCCCACTCACCTGTACTCCCTGATCTCCACACACTTCCGTTCAACTGGATTTTAACAACTTCATCATTGCCTTTAAATCTTTCCAATCCCCCATACCCCTCCCTATCTCTGTAACCTCCTCCAGCCCCTACACCCTTCCCTATCTCTGTAACCTCCTCCAGCCCCTACAACCCTCCCTATCTCTGTAACTTCCTCCAGCCTCTAAAACTCTCCCTATCTCTGTAACCTCCTCCAGCCCCTACACCCCTCCCTATCTCCGTAACCTACTCCAGTCCCTACCCCAACCCTCCCTATCTCTGTAACCTCCTCCAGTCCCTACAACCCTCCCTCTCTCTGCAACCTTCTCCAGCCCCTACAACCCTCCCTATCTCTGTAACCTCCTCCAGCCTCTAAAACTCTCCCTATCTCTGTAACCTCCTCCAGCCCCTACAGCCCTCCCTATCTCTGTAACCTACTCCAGTCCCTACCCCAACCCACCCTATCTCTGTAACCTCCTCCAGTCCCTACAACCCTCCCTCTCTCTGCAACCTTCTCCAGCCCCTATAACCCTCCCTATGTCTGTAACATCCTCCAGCCCCTACAACCCTCCCTATCTCTGTAACCTCCTTCAGCCCCTACATCCTTCCCTACCTCTGTAACGTCCTCCAGCCCCTACACCCCTCCCTTTCTCTGTAACCTCTTCCAGCCCCTACAACACTCCCTATCTCTGTCAGCCCCTACACCTCTCCCTAGCTCTTTAACCCCCTCCAGTCCCTGCAACCCTCCCGATCTCTGTAACTTCCTCCAGTCCCTACAACCCTCCCTATCTCTGTAACCTCCTCCAGTTCCTACAACCCTCCCTATCTCTGTAACCTCCTCCAGTCCCTACAACCCTCCCTATCTCTCTCACCTCCTCCAGCCCCTATAACCCTCCGAGGTCTCTGCGCTCCTCCAATTCCGGCCTCTTGAGCATCCCCGATTCCCATCGCTCCGCCATTGGCGGCCGTGCCTTCAGCTGCCTGAGGGGCCCTAAACTCTGGGATTCCCTCCCTAAACCTCTCCACCTCTCTCTCTCTCCCTCTTTCTCCTTTTAAAACTTGCCTTTTTGTCTGAGCTTTTTTTACATGTCCTTAACATCTCACCATGTTGGTCAGAGTCAAAGTTAGCTTTGCTAATGCTTTTGCAAAGAATTTTGGGATCTCTGGCAATGGTTCCATATAAATTCAAGTTTTTGTTGTTATTTTATTGCTATCAATAAGAGGTTACCCTCTGCAATAAGGAAGTATTCTGCTTCTCAATCACTCATCAATTTGACCGGGACCGTTAGCACTGTGACCTCGCAGTGCTTTAAATGCTGAGGTCATTCAGAGTTCAATTGCATTGAAATTTAATCCTATCACAAATTCCCTTGCCATTCTCCGGCCTGCCACCAGGCTTTCTGGATGAACTCCGCTCCCCTGGCTGAGTGGGTCCGCCCCGAGGCTCTCCATTCTGATGACAACAACAGTTGAATATCTCCTTTGTATATCAGCGAGTAGGGCTGGATCCCAGTGTATGGTCCTTACACAACATGGTGGCACAGTGGTTAGCACTGCTGCCTCACAGCACCTGGGACCTGGGTTCAATTCCCGGCTTGGGTCACTGTCTGTGTGGAGTTTGCATGTTCTCCCCGTGTCTGCGTGGGTTTCCTCCAGGTGCTCCGGTTTCCTCCCACAGTCCAAAGATCATAGAATCTGCAGAAGGGGGCCATTTGGCTCATCAAGCCTGCACCAACAGTAATCCCACCCAGGTACTGTCCCATTCCTGTAACCCCACATATTTACCCTGCGAATTCCCCGGACACTAAGGGGGCAATTTAGCATAGCCAATCCAACTAACCCGCAGATCTTTGGACCATGGGAGGAAACTGGTGCACCCGGAGGAAACCCACGCAGACACGGGGAGAATGTGCAAACCTGCCCTCAGACAGTGACCTGAAGCCAGAATTGAACCTGGGTCCCTGGCGCTGTGAGGCAGCAGTGCTAACCACTGTGCCACTGTGCCACCCAAGATGTGTGAGTTAGGTGGATTGGCCGTGCTAAATTGTCACTTAGTGCCAGGGGAGCTAGCAGGGTCGATACGTGTGGTGGCAGGGAAAGGGCCTGGGTGGGATTGTGGTTGGTGCAGACCCAATGGGCTGAATGGCCTCCATCTGCAGGGATTCTATGAACACACTAATTGAACAGGAATACTGAGTAATTCACTCTCATGCCAGTGGGAGGCGAAGATTCACTCTGGGATCAGATCGTGCTGACCAATCCCTCATCCTTCCAGTTCAGTATCCGGATGTCCTGCAGTGCCTGAACCAGCCCATCCTGCCGGACGCTGATTGTCGGAGAGCCTATCCACCTTATTTCACCGAGAACATGTTCTGCTCCGGATTCTGGGAGGGAGGAAAGAGTACCTGCCAGGTAAACGACTCAACACACTGACAGGGTACACCGAAACATCAGTGCCCACCCTCTGACAGTGCGGCACTCCCTCAGTACTGACCCTCTGATAGTGCGGCACTCCCTCAGCACTGACCCTCTGACAGTGCGGCACTCCCTCAGTACTGACCCTCTGACAGTGCGGCACTCCCTCAGTACTGACCCTCTGACAGTGCAGCACTCCCTCAGTACTGACCCTCTGACAGTGCAGCACCATCTCAGCACTGACCCTCTGACAGTGCAGCACTCCCTCAGTACTGACCCTCTCACAGTGCGGCACTCCCTCAGCACTGACCCTCTGACAGTGCGGCACTCCCTCAGTACTGACCCTCCCACAGTGCGGCACTTCCTCAGCACTGACCCTCTGACAGTGCGGCACTCCCTCAGTACTGACCCTCTGACAGTGCAGCACTCCCTCAGTACTGACCCTCTGACAGTGCAGCACTCCCTCAGTACTGACCCTCTGACAGTGCGGCACTCCCTCAGTACTGACTCTCTGACAGTGCGGCGCTCCCTCAGTACTGACCCTCTGACAGTGCAGCACTCCCTCAGTACTGACTCTCTGACAGTGCAGCACTCCCTCAGCACTGACCCTCTGACAGTGCAGCACTCCCTCAGAACTGACCCTCTGACAGTGCGGCACTCCCTCAGTACTGACCCTCTGACAGTGCGGCACTCCCTCAGTACTGACCCTCTGACAGTGCAGCACTCCCTCAGTACTGACCCTCTGACAGTGCAGTGCTCCCTCAGCACTGACCCTCTGACAGTGTAGCACTCCCTCAGTACTGACCCTCTGACAGTGCAGCACTCCCTCAGTACTGACCCTCTGACAGTGCAGCACTCCCTCAGTACTGACCCTCTGACAGTGCAGCACTCCCTCAGTACTGACCCTCTGACAGTGCAGCACTGCCTCAGTACTGGCTCTCTGACAGTGCGGCACTCCCTCAGTACTGACCCTCTGACAGTGCAGCACTCCCTCAGTACTGACCCTCTGACAGTGCAGCACTCCCTCAGTACTGACCCTCTGACAGTGCAGCACTCCCTCAGCACTGACCCTCTGACAGTGCAGCACTCCCTCAGTACTGACCCTCTGACAGTGCGGCACTCCCTCAGTACTGACCCTCTGACAGTGCGGTACTCTCTCAGCACTGACCCTCTGACAGTGCGGTACTCTCTCAGTACTGGATGGTCATCAAATTGCCACTCTGGATTTCGTTGTAAATTACAGTCAATGTTGTTTCTCCTGCAGGGGGACTCGGGGGGACCTGTGGTGTGTGATGGGGTTCTACAAGGGATTACTTCCTGGGGTTACGACTGTGCCATGAAGAATCATCCGAGTGTCTTCGTCAAAGTCTGTATGTACAACCAGTGGATCCAACAAATCATCGCCTCCAACTGACTGCACAACCCGGACTCTGATTCTACCCTCTTTGTGAAACTGTCAGAATCAGCCAATTCCCAATAAAGATCATTCCTCACTCTGTCGGCATTCCCAGGTTATTTTGCTCTCTCTCTTTCCGAATCGCTCAATCCATCTGAAGAATCTCTCGTTCCCTCCCTCGCGACCTCCAGATCCAACTATTCCAAAATTCCAATTTCCCTCTGCCTTCCTCAGTAATGCATCATAAAGAGGAGGCCATTCAGCCCCTCGAGCCATCTCCACCTATTCAATACTATCACCCCTGATCGCATGCCCCAACCCCACTTCCCCAGCTCCATCCACTGACTGACCAGAAGTCTCTCTATTTCGCTCTTCAATATTCTCTCTGAGCTACAGATCCACAGCTCCTGGAGATTTATCCTTCTGGAATTTCCAAATTCCTGCTGCTTCTCCATCCTAAGGGCACCAAGTCCCCGTCACCCATCTCCCTCCCATATTCACTGTACTGCCTTAGCTCCAGATCCTGCAAGCCCTCAATTTTGCAATTCCCATTCCAGTTTCCAAATCCTTCCCTTCCCCCATACCTCCTCTCCATCTCTGTAACCTCCTCCAGCCCCTACAACCTTCTCTATCTCTGTAATCTCCCTCAGCCCCTACACCCCTCCCTATCTCTGTAACCTCCTCCAGCCCCTACAACCCTCCCTATCTCTGTAACCTCCTCCAGTCCCTACAACCCTCCCTATCTCTGTAACCTCCTCCAGTCCCTACAACCCTCCCTATCTCTGTAACCTCCTCCAGTCCCTACAACCCTCCCTTTATCTGTAACCTCCTCCAACCCCTACACCCCTCCCTATCTCTGCAACCTCCTCCAGTCCCTACAACCCTCCCTATCTCTGTAACCTCCTCCAGTCCCTGCAACCCTCCTTATCTCTGTAACCTCCTCCAGCCCCTGTTTCCCTCCTAATCTCTGTAACCTCCTCCAGTCCCTACAACCCTCCCTATATCTGTAACCTCCTCCAACCCCTACACCCCTCCCTATCTCTGTAATCTCCTTCAGCTCCTACAACCCTCCCCATCTCTGTAAACTCCTCCAGTCCCTACACTCGTCCCTATCTCTCTAACCTCCTCCAGTCCCTTAAACCCTCCCTATCTCTGTAAACTCCTCCCACCCCTACAACCCTCCCTATCTCTGTAACCTCCTCCTATCCCAACAACTCTCCCAATCTCTGTAACCTTCTCCAGCCCCTACAACCCTCCCTATCTCTGTAACCTCCTCCAGCCCCTAACCCCACCCGCCCCATCTCTGTAATCTCTTCCAGCCGCCATAACCCTCCGAGATCTCTGCGCTGCTCCACTTCCGACCTCTTGATCATCCCCCGATTCCCATCACTGCACCATTGGTCACTGTGCCTCTAGTAACTGTGAAGATCTTGAAGCAGAGTCATTTAGTATTTGAACTGGAAACTTGTTCATCCTGGTTCTTTATTATCGATTCCCAGCAAACTCCCTGTGCTGGTACAAGCACGTATGATTGCTTTAACCTTAGAAAATGCACATTGCTATTCTCAAAACACTGCATCTTAGTAGTTGAGCAACAGGACATATTTCAAAGATTTGTTTCCAGAAGTGAAAGCAATAAATTTAATCACAACTTGAACATTTTACTCATATATTCTAATTTTGTATTGATTTAACAATGCTCTCAATCTAACACAATAACCTTAATAATTTATTCACCAACTGAAAATGACTTACATCATGACATGTTGGGTATTTTCTCTATGGAGTGGAATATTGTCTAATATCAGGTGTGGTCTCATCCAACTCATGTTCTGAGATGTGAAGGAAGATTCTCCCAAAAAACGTCCCAGTGTCGAATTCATGTAAAAAATGGAGTAAACCCCCTGGTTTTTTCAGCCGGATTTTCAAAATGAATCTCCCACACTCTGTGCGTCTCAGAGTGCATCAGCATAAATCACGCTGAAAATCCGGGGGCAAGGCCTCTTCCCGCTGGAGAGGCCGGCAGCCTCGCGCTGAGCGGGACACTGTGCATGTACCAATCTGTCAGAGAATGATGCATGCGATTGGCCCTGCACTGCCAGCTTCCTGCTCTGTGGCCAGACCCGCGACCCCCGCATCACCGACTGCGCAACACCCCCCCCATACGGCCCAATTGCTGGCCCCCCAAACTTGTCCAGCCCATCCTTGACCCTCCTCCTGCCCCCACCCCACTTCGATGATCCCCCCGCCCCCCCGCCCCTCCGCTGCCCCGATCATTGAGCGTCTTTAAGACAGAGATAGATAGGTTCTTGATCAATAAAAGGATCAGGGATGATGGGCAGAAAGCAGGAGAATTGCGATGTGAAAAATATCAGCCATGATTGAATGGTGGGGCAGACTCGATGGGCCGAGTGGCCCAATTCTGCTCCAATATCTTATGGTCTAATGGAGAATGGTCCCCATGATGCTGAAATCCGATACAAGACGTGTGGATGGTGTTTTCAGTGTTTTGAGATACCCATAGAATCCCTACAGTGCAGAAGGAGGCAATTCGGCCCATCGAGTCTGTACCTACTCTTCAAAACAGCATCCCACCCATCCCTGTAACATTTAGCATGCACAATCCACCTAACCTACACAGCTTTGGACACTAAGGGACAATTTAGCATGGCCAATCCACCTAACCTGCACATCTTTGGACACTAAGGGCCTGACGGTAAAAGCGGGAGAGATTCCTAATCAGCCACACTTGGTGTGGAGTGTGCCTCTCACGCTATAAGCCCCCGGCGACAGACCAGCAACCCGATCCTGGAATCACCAGCTGTGGAAACAGATTAAAGTCAGCCTTCGTGCGCCACTATTGTGTGGGAGGAGAATTGGATTTGGAAATTGCCCCATGAGAAGGTGGTGGGTGAGCCGCCATCTTGAACCCGCTGCAACCCCTGAGGTTTAGGTACACCCACAGTGCTGTTAGGGAGGGAGTCCCAGGATTTAGACCGACAGTGAAGGAACGGCCGATATATTTCCAAGTCGGGATGGTGAGTGACTCGGAGGGGAACCTCCAGGTGGGGGTGTTCCCAGGTATCTGCTGCCCTTGTCCTTCTAGATGGTAACGGTCATGGGTTAGGAAGATGCTGCCTAAGGAGCCTTGGTGAGATGCTGCATCTTGTTTATAAATAAGGGGTGGCCCATTTAAAATGGAGATGAGGAGAAATGTATTCTCTCAGAGTTTCCGGAACTCTCTTCCTCAAAAGGCAGCGGGAACAGTCTTTGAATATTTGTCGGGCAGAGCGAGATAGGTTCTTGATTAACAAGGGGTTGAAATAGAAGAGAGCACATTGTTATCATAGAATCCTGCAGTGAAGAAGGAGGCCATTCAGCCCATCGGGTCTGCACCGACCACAATCCCACCCAGGCCCTAACCCCAGAACCCCACATATTTACCCTACTAATCCCCCTGACACTAAAGGTCAATTTAGCATGGTCAATCCACCTAACCTGCACATCTTTGGAGTGTGGGAGGAAACTGGAGCACCCGAAGGAAACCCACGCAGACATGGGGAGAATGTGTAAACTCCACAGAGACAGTGACCCAAGCCGGGAATTGAACCTGGGTCCCTAGTGCTGTGAGGCAGCAGTGCTAACCACTGTGCCACCGTGCCAACCTAAGGTTATCGGGGGGTCGGCAGGAGTGTGGGGTTGATGTTACCATCAGATCGGCCATGATCGTACTGAATGGTGTAGCAGGCTCGAGGGGCCGAGTGGCCTATTCTTGCTCCCAGCTCTTTGTGTCCATTCTGGTACGTGTGGGGACAGCAACATTGTACAGACCCGTGGCTGGGAGGACACCGAGGAACACCTCACCTTCTCCAAACCTGACGGCAAGCCCAGCACTCCCTCTGCCACCTTTGAGTGAGATTGGCCGTTCAAAGGTCACCCCACTGCCGTGAGGGGAAATCACTTTCATCTTCCCTGCTTCGTGGAGAGTGGGCCAATCCGGAAGATTCTTGGAGGCTTCCTCCCCCTGTGACGGATGCTTCGAGCCCACGAGGGCGCAGAGTCCGGGTAACCGTCGCTCACCCTCGGCTGATGGAGACGGCTGAAGGAGAGCACGGGGGTGCGTTCAGGGTCATCTGCGTCCACATTGGTGACATTCCGTCTCACCCTCCTGCTGCAGGACAACAGGGCAGCCTTGAGATGGCGTTAGCCTTGACAGTCGCTTCGGAATGAGAAAATGGTGGGGTTTGCGACAAGCGCTACTGTCTGAGTGCTCACGACCAAAGCGCAACATTCTGTGGGTGAGTTGCGACGGTGCTGTGCCTTTAAGAATAGTACTTTAATCATCTTTCTCTGCAGGATATTTTGTCGGCACCGTGTTGTCTGTAACTGGTGTCCTGTATTGTTACTGAGGCAGTTATTGTTGTGGGGAGGCGATGGGCGAGTGGAATTATCACCAGACTATTCATCCAGAAACTTAGCTAATGTTCTGGGGACCCGGGTTCAAATCCCGCCACAGCAGATGGTGGAATTTGAATTCAATATTTTTCAAAAATCTGGAATTAAGGATCTACTGATGACCATGAAACCATTGTCGATTGTTGTAAAAACCCATCTGGGTCACTAATGTCCTTTAGGGAAGGAAATCTGCCAACCTTACCTGGTCTGGCCTACATGTGACTCCAGAGCCACAGCAATGTGGTTGACTCTCAACTCCCCTCGGGCAACTAGGGATGGGCAATAAATGCTGGCCCAGCCAGCGATACTCGTGTCCCATAAATGAACAAAAAAAGTGTAATTCACATCCTGGTGATTTTAATCTGAACTAATGCAGTGTTCTGTGGTTTTAATGACCCCGGGGATTGCTGAGTAGACCTTGATTGGGAGTGATTGACAAGTTATGTCATGTAACTGGGGGCAAGGATGTGGAAGCGCTGGAAAGAGTGCAGAAGAGATTTACCAGGATGCTGCCTGGTTTGGAGGGTAGGTCTTATGAGGAAATGTCGAGGGAGCTAGGGCTGTTCTCTCTGGAGCGGAGGAGGCGGAGGGGAGACTTAATAGAGGTTTATAAAATGATGAAGGGGATAGATAGAGTGAACATTCAAAGACTATTTCCTCGGGTGGATGGAGCTATTACAAGGGGGCATAACTATAGGGTTCATGGTGGGAGATATAGGAAGGATATCAGAGGTAGGTTCTTTACGCAGAGAGTGGTTGGGGTGTGGAATGGACTGCCAGCAGTGATAGTGGAGTCAGACACTTTAGGAACATTTAAGCGGTTATTGGATAGGCACATGGAGCACACCAGGATGATAGGGAGTGGGATAGCTTGATCTTGGTTTCAGATAAAGCTCGGCACAACATGGTGGGCCGAAGGGCCTGTTCTGTGCTGTACTGTTCTATGTTCTATAAGCATGTTTCAGCGTGAATTCTAGTTTTAGTTTTGTTTTCAGACGCTGCTTGAAGTGGAGAGAAACAGCAGTGTTTTTGCCTTCTCTGGAGCTGGGGTTTTTGCTGTTTAATAATTACTGTGTTGGAAGTTGCCAGAGACTGGGGTTACCTCTCTGAGGCTGTGCTGATTTGAGGCTAAATCCTTCTCTGAAAACTGCTGCCAGTTTCACGTTCCAGAAGTGTTAAAAAGCTGGAAATCCAGCATCACTTGAGAATTCTTATTTTTGTGCTAATTAATAGGGTGACACAGTGGCACAGTGGTTAGCACTGCCGCCTCACAGCGCCAGGGACCCGGGTTCGATTCCCAGCACAGTGGCACAGTGGTTAGCACTGCCGCCTCACAGCGCCAGGGACCCGGGTTCGATTCCCAGCACAGTGGCACAGTGGTTAGCACTGCCGCCTCACAGCGCCAGGGACCCGGGTTCGATTCCCAGCACGGTGGGGCAGTGATTAGCACTGCTGCCTCACAGCGCCAGGGGCCCGGGTTCGATTCCTAGCACGGTGGGGCAGTGGTTGGCACTGCTGCCTCACAGCGCCAGGGACCCGGGTTCGATTCCCAGCGCAGTGGGGCAGTGGTTAGCACTGCTGCCTCACAGCGCCAGGGGCCCGGGTTCGATTCCCAGCACGGTGGGGCAGTGGTTAGCACTGCTGCCTCACAGCGCCAGGGACCCGGGTTCAATTCCCAGCACGGTGGCACAGTGGTTAGCACTGCTGCCTCACAGCGCCAGGGACCCGGGTTCAATTCCCAGCACGGTGGCACAGTGGTTAGCACTGCTGCCTCACAGCGCCAGGGACCCGGGTTCGATTCCCGGCTTGGGTGACTGTCTGTGCAGAGTCTGCATGTTCTCCCCGTGTCTGCACGGGTTTCCTCCGGGTGCTCCTGTTTCCTCCCACAGTCTGAAAGACATGCTGGTTAGGGTGCATTGGCCGTGCTAAATTCTCCCTCAGTGTACCCAAACAGGCACCGGAATGTGGCAACCAGGGGAGTGTCACAGTAACTTCATTGCAGTGTTAATGTAAGCCTACTTGTGAAGCTTATAAATAAACTGCGGAAGCTAAGGACTCGGAAAGCCATAGCAATCCTATGAACTCCGACAGCTTCAGTCTTTCCCCAGTGAGAACATCCAGAGACAATCCTTTGATTCATTTGTGTTTTTGTTCCTCTTGGGCAGGTTCAAGATCGCATCCAACTCTTTCCTCTCTCAGCAGTGTGAAATATTGGTGAACTGAGCCCTTTGCTTCTTACCTAGTGTCTGGTAAGGCAATCATTTGGGAGAGTCTGTTTAAATTGGGTGTGGAATTGTTAGTTCTATTTCCCCAGTCAGTAGCAGCACCAACCTGTCCATGTTGGGCTGACTCAACTCTAATGGCAATGCCCGCGATTAGATATCGAGTGGGAAACTTCCCACCATTAGCGACCAGGCAATGTTTATACGGGACCTTGGCCGTATCAAATTAATGAGGAGCTCATGTCCAAGAGGGAATTATTGGCCAATATCTGTATTTGCTTCAAAGAATCTTGCCAATCATTGCAAATAGCTGATCCGTTTTCATCTGTTACTGTGTCAACATCTTCTCATTGCATTTAACCAATTGTTAACACAGCGGGGGTGTGGGTGGTATTTACATAATGGTTAACACACAGCGAGGGGGGTATTTACATGATTGCTAACACAGAAGGGGATGGTATTTGCACTATTGTTAACACAATGAGGGGTATTTACACTATTGTTAACACAGCAGGGTGTTGTATTTACACAATTGTTAACACAGTGAGGGGTATTTACACTCTCGTTAACACAGTGAGGTGGGTAATTACACTATTGTTAACACAGCGGGTGTGAAATTTACGATATCATTAATGTAGCGAGGGGCATTAGCACTCTTGTTAACACAGCGGGAGGTGGTATTTACACTACTGTTAACACAGTGAAGAGCGTATTTATAGAGTCATAGAGGTTTACAGCATGGAAACAGGCCCTTTGGCCCAACTTGTCCATGCCACCCTTTTTTAAAAAAATCCCTAAGCTAGTCCCAATTGTCCGCATTTGGCCCATATCCCTCTATACCCATCGTACCCATGTGACTATCTAAATGCTTTTTAAAAGACAAAATTGTACCCGCCTCGACTACTACCTCTGGCAGCTCGTTCCAGACACTCACCACCTCTGTGTGAAAAAATTGCCCCTCCGGATGCTTTTGTATCTCTCCCCTCTCACCTTAAACCTATGCCCTCTAGTTTTAGACTCCCCTACCTTTGGGAAAAAATATTGACTATCTGGCTGATCTATGTCCCTCATTATTTTATAGGCCTCTATAAGATCACCCCTCAGCCTCCGACACTCCAGAGAAAAAAGTCCCAGTCTATCCAGCCTCTCCTTATAACCCAAACCATCAAGTCCCAGCAGCATCCTAGTAAATCTTTTCTGCACTCTTTCTAGATTAATAATATCCTTTCTATAATAGGGTGACCAGAATTGCACACAGTATTCCAAGTGTGGCCTTACCAATGTCTTGTACAACTTCAACAAGACATCCCAACTCCTGTATTCAATGTTCTGACCAATGAAACCAAGCATGCTGAATGCCTTCACCTGTGACTCCACTTTCAAGGAGTTATGAACATGTGCCCCTAGATTTCTTTGATCTGTAACTCTCCCCAATGCCCTACCATTAACTGAGTAAGTCCTGCCCTGGTTCAAACTACCAAAATGCATCACCTAGCATTTGTCTAAATTAAACTCCATCTGCCATTCGTCAGCCCACTGGCCCAATTGATCAAGATCCCGTTGCAATTGGAGATAACTTTCTTCACTGTCCACTATGCCACCAATCTTAGTGTCATCTGCAAACTTACTAACCATGCCTCCTATATTCTCATCCAAATCATTAATATAAATTACACTATTGTTACACTATTGTTAACTCAGTGAGGTGCGTATTTACACTATTATTAACACACGGGGCAGCACAGTGGCACAGTGGTTGGCGCTGCTGCCTCACGGTGCCAGGGACCCGGGTTCAATTCCCGGCTTGGGTCACTGTCTGTGTGGAGTCTGCACGTTCTCCCCGTGTCTGCGTGGGTTTCCTCTGGGTGCTCCAGTTTCCTCCCACAGTCTGAAAGACGTGCTGGTTAGGGTGCATTGACCAAGCTAAATTCTCCTTCAGTGTATCCGAACAGGCGCCGGAGTGTGGCGACTAGGAGATTTTCACAGTAACTTCATTGCGGTGTTAATGTAAGCCTACTTGTGACTAATTAATAAACTTTACTTTACAGTGAGGGGTATTTATACTACTATTAACATACAGAAAGCAAGTGTATCTTCACCCTATGTTTATGATCCTGTTATCACGTACTGAGTTTCTGTGGACATTACGGCGAGACTTTCCCAGGTTGGAAAGAGTGATACATAGAACTTAGAACATAGAACAGTACAGCACAGAACAGGCCCTTCAGCCCACGATGTTGTGCCGAGCTTTATCTGAAACCAAGCTCAAGCTATCCCACTCCCTATCATCCTGGTGTGCTCCATGTGCCTATCCAATAACCGCTTAAATGTTCCTAAAGTGTCTGACTCCACTATCACTGCAGGCAGTCCATTCCACACCCCAACCACTCTCTGAGTAAAGAACCTACCACGGACATCCATCCTATATCTCCCACCATGAACCCTATAGTTATGCCCCCTTGTAATAGTTCCATCCACCCGAGGAAATAGTCTTTGAACGTTCACTCTATCTATCCCCTTCATCATTTTATAAACCTCTATTAAATCTCCCCTCAACCTCCTCCGCTCCAGAGAGAACAGTCCTAGCTCCCTCAACCTTTCCTCATAAGACCTACCCTCCAAACCAGGCAGCATCCTGGTAAATCTCCTTTGCATTCTCTCCAATGCTTCCACATCCTTCTTATACTGAGGTGACCAGAACTGCACACAATATTCCAAATGTGGTCTCACCAAGGTCCTTTACAGTTGCAGCATAATCCCACGGCTCTTAAACTCCAACCTCCTGTTAATAAAAGCTAACACACTATAGGCCTTCTTCACCGCTCTATCCACTTGAGTGGCAACCTTCAGAGATCTGTGGATATGGATCCCAAGATCTCTCTGTTCCTCCACAGTCTTCAGAACCCTACCTTTCACCCTGTAATCCACATTTAAATTTGTCCTACCAAAATGAATCACCTCACATTTATCAGGGTTAAACTCCATCTGCCATTTTTCAGCTCAGCTTTGCATCCTATCAATGTCTCTTTGCAGTCTACAACAGCCCTCCACCTCATCCACTACTCCACCAATCTTGGTGGCATCAGCAAATTTACTGATCCACCCTTCAGCCCCCTCCTCTAGGTCATTAATAAAAATCACAAAGAGCAGAGGACCAAGCACTGATCCCTGTGGCACTCCGCTAGCAACCTGCCTCCAATCCGAAAATTTTCCATCCACCACCACCCTCTGTCTTCGATCAGATAGCCAGTTACCTATCCAATCGGCCAACTTTCCCTCTATCCCACACCTCCTTACTTTCATCATAAGCCGACCATGGGGGACCTTATCAAACGCCTTACTAAAATCCATGTATATGACATCAACTGCCCTACCTTCATCAACACACTTAGTTACCTCCTCAAAAAATTCTATCAAATTTGTGAGGCACGACTTGCCCTTCACGAATCCGTGCTGACTATCCCGGATTAATCCGCATCTTTCTAAATGGTCGTAAATCCCATCCCTAAGGACCTTTTCCATCAACTTACCAACCACCGAAGTAAGACTAACCGGTCTATAATTACCAGGGTCATTTCTATTCCCTTTCTTAAACAGAGGAACAACATTCGCCACTCTCCAGTCCTCTGGCACCACCCCCGTGGACAGTGAGGACCCAAAGATCAAAGCCAAAAGCTCTGCAATCTCATCCCTTGCCTCCCAAGAATCCGAGGATATATTTCATCGGGCCCAGGGGACTTATCGACCTTCAGTTTATTCAAAACTGCTAGTACATCCTCCATGATGTATCTTTCCATTTCCATTCTGTGCAGTGAAGCTGGAGAGGTGAGCTGCTATTTTACAAGCAGCGCGGGTTCTAGCTTTCTCTCTCCTAGCTCGGTTAAGCTTGCGGCCTGGTTATCAGACTCAGAGGGGGAAGGCTGGAACACAGGACAGCAGCCAGGAAGGGAATGAGTTTACCTTCTGGCTGGCAGCCCACCAGGCAAATCAATAATTTAATCAATAGGAACAGATAGAGTGTCGCTGGAAACCTTGCTCCATCTGCGTCTCTACCCAGGCGGAGCAGGAGTTTAAAACACTTCCGCAATCTCAGGAGGAAAAATAAAGCACATTTTATCAGCATTCCCACCCCCTTCTCCAAGAGTTCAGTCCTTGTTGAGTTGAATGGGGACTGATTAGATTAATTAATCACTGCCCTACGAAATCAATAGTATATAAGGACAGATACATGATGTGAGCAGTCAGATACGGCCAAGGGAGAGAGAAAATGAGAGGAATTCTGCTGGTTTTGCTTTTAGGGGTGACAGGTAGAGTTTCCTTTCTTATTAATTTGTGGGACACGGGTGTCGCTGGCTGGGCCAGCATTTATTGCCCATTCCGAGTTGTCCTTGAGAAAGTGGTGGTGGGCTGCCTTCTTGAATCGCTGCAGTCCGCGTGCTGTGGGTGGACCCACAATGCCGTGAGGGAGGGAATTCCAGGATTTTGACCCAGAGACTGTGAAGGAACGGCGAAATATTTCCAAGTCAGGATAGTGAGTGGTTTGGAGGGGAACCTGCAGGTGGAGGTGTTCCCATGGGTTTGCCACCCTTCTCCTTTGATCTTGAAATGCTCGGGAGTTTGCTATTTCTCAATTGTTGTTTCTCAATTCAAACCCTTAACAACTGTTCAACGCTGCCGATATGTGGAGAAACTCACTGGGAATAGGCCTGCACTGACTGGGAGAACCAGTCAGCTGATACTCCAGTGAGCTGATACTCCAGTGAGCTGATACTGCCAGTGAGGGGACACTGCCAGTGAGCTGATACTGCCAGTGAGCTGATACTCCAGTGAGCTGATACTCCAGTGAGCTGATACTGCCAGTCAGCTGATACTCCAGTGAGCTGATGCTGCCAGTGAGGGGACACTGCCAGTCAGCTGATACTCCAGTGAGCTGATACTGCCAGTCAGCTGATACTCCAGTGAGCTGATACTGCCAGTCAGCTGATACTCCAGTGAGCTGATACTCCAGTGAGCTGATACTGCCAGTGAGAGGACACTGCCAGTGAGCTGATACTCCAGTGAGGGGACACTGCCAGTGAGGGGACACTGCCAGTGAGCTGACACTGCCAGTGAGCTGATACTGCCAGTGAACTGATACTGCCAGTGAGCTGGTACTCCAGTGAGGGGACACTGCCAGTGAGCTGATAATGCCAGTGAGAGATGCTCCAATCTCCTCACTTTCTCCCCCTCTCCTGTCTATGTTTCAAATCGCCCTCCCATCGCTGCCCCTTCTTAACCTCACTGTCTCATTCCTCCTCACCCTGAAAGCCCCTCACTCAGACCCCTCGGCTGCTCTCGCTCTCCCAGCCCCCCCTCCCCCCCTCGCTTTCTCCAAGGTGAAGTCTCAGCAACCCACCCAATTCAAACAAACATTTACAAATAAACGCCAAACTCTGTGACTACTCCCCTCGCTCACTATCCCTTCGCTCACCATCCCCTCCCTCACTATCCCCTCCCTCACTATCCCCTCCCTCACCATCCCCTCCCTCACCATCCCCTCCCTCACCATCCCCTCCCTCACCATCCCCTCCCTCACTATCCCCTCCCTCACCATCCCCTCCCTCACCATCCCCTCCCTCACCATCCCCTCCCTCACCATCCCCTCCCTCACCATCCCCTCCCTCACTATCCCCTCCCTCACTATCCCCTCCCTCACTATCCCCTCGCTCGCTATCCCCTCCCTCACCATCCCCTCCCTCACTATCCCCTCCCTCACTATCCCCTCCCTCACTATCCCCTCGCTCACTATCCCCTCGCTCACTATCCCTTCGCTCACTATCCCCTTGCTCACTATCCCCTCCCTCACTATCCCCTCCCTCACTATCCCCTCCTTCGCTATCCCCTCCCTCGCTATCCCCTCCCTCGCTATCCCCTCCCTCGCACACTATCCCCTCGCTCACTATCCACTCGCTCACGATCCCCTCGCTCACTATCCCCTCGCTCACTGTCCCCTCCCTCACTATCCCCTCCCTCACTATCTACTCCCTCGCTATCCCCTCCCTCACTATTCCCTCGCTCACTATCCCCTCCCTCACTATCCCTCCAAACTGAGGGACTCCTCCTCACTATCCCCTCCCTCACTATCCCCTCCCTCACTATTCCCTCCCTCACTTTCCCCTCCAAACTGAGGGAATCCCCCCTCACTATCCCCTCCTCACTATTCCCTCCCTCACTAACCCCTCCAAACTGAGTGACTCCTCCCTCACTATTCCCTCCCTCACTATTCCCTCCAAACAGAGGGACCCCTCGTTCACTGGCCCCCCCCATATTGAGGGACTCTTCCCTCACTATCCCCTCAAACTGAGGGACTCTTCCCTCACTATCCCCTCAAACTGAGGGACTCATCACTCACTATACCCTCCAAACTGAGGGACCCTCTACTCCCTCACTATCCCTTCCAAATCGAGGCATCCCTCCCCTCCCTCACACTTCCTACGAATTCTAGCACTCCACTTCTGCCTCAGTTTCCCTCAGAATGAGTGACAAAATTGAGTGAAATATTTGGCTCAAAACCAGGGGAAAAAATTCCAATCTCTTTTTCCAATAGCATCCGCGGGATTTCTTTATCCATCAGACAGTGCGGCACTCCCTCAGTACTGACCCTCTGACAGCGCAGCACTCCCTCAGTACTGACCCTCTGACAGTGCAGCACTCCCTCAGTACTGACTCTCTGACAGTGCGGCACTCCCTCAGTACTGACCCTCTGACAGTGCAGCACTCCCTCAGTACTGACCCTCTGACAGTGCAGCACTCCCTCAGTACTGACCCTCTGACAGTGCAGCACTCCCTCAGTACTGACCCTCTGACAGTGCAGCACTCCCTCAGTACTGACCCTCTGACAGTGCGGCACTCCCTCAGTACTGACCCTCTGACAGTGCGGCACTCCCTCAGTACTGACCCTCTGACAGTGCAGCACTCCCTCAGTACTGACTCTCTGACAGTGCGGCACTCCCTCAGTACTGACCCTCTGACAGTGCAGCACTCACTCAGCACTGACCCTCTGACAGTGCAGCACTCCCTCAGCACTGATCCTCTGACAGTGCAGCACTCCCTCAGTACTGACCCTCTGACAGTGCAGCACTCCCTCAGCACTGATCCTCTGACAGTGCGGCACTCCCTCAGTACTGACGCCCTGACAGTGCGGCACTCCCTCAGCACTGGCCCTCTGACAGTGTGGATTGTGTGTGTAACTCTCTCTCTTCTCACAGGGGCCCTGGGTGATGATAAGATAGTCAATGGTTACGAATGTCAGCCTCACTCCCAGCCTTGGCAAGTGTTTTTCAGTACGAATGGTTATCGCTGGTGTGGGGGATCTGTGATCAGCGAGTGGTGGGTGCTCTCTGCAGCGCACTGTGAACAACCGTGAGTAAAAACTCGCCCAATCGACTATTACCAACATCTCTCCTCGCTACAATCCTGTCAGTCGCTCCTCACCGAGATTCCTGTCAGTTCAGTCACTCCCTCCGAGCGCTGGTAACTACAGTCGGACACTCCAATCACACCTCCTTTCATCACCCTTTGTGATTGGCCGTGTGTTCTCATCCCTCATTCCTCCCACTTTAATGATCTTCTGGAAGATTCTAAGGCGGCGATTCTCCGACCTCGCCGCGCCTCACACAGATCCCGTCGATCCCGGGGATTCGCGTACGGGCCTAACCATTGGAGCCACGCCCTGCGCCAGACCGTTTGCGATCATTGTGGCCCCTTTCCCATGATGTGAACCATGGTTTATTAAACCTCTCCTCATAGCCGTTGCCCTGGAAACCAGGTGAATCTTCTTTGGCCTTTCTCCAAAGCTTCCACGTCCGGCTGGTCGTGTGGTGACCGGAACTGCATGGAATACTCCAAATGCGGCCTAACTAAAGTTCCATACGGAAGTAACATAAATTGCCAATTTTGCTCTCAATGCCCCAGCCAATGAAGGCGAACATGCCTTCTTGACCACCTGTTCACCTGCGTTGCCACTTTCAGGAATCCCTGGACCTGTACGCCCAGATCCTTCTGTATGTCAATTCTCCTATGGGTTCTGCCGGGTGCTATCTAAATTCAGATCTCTGCGTCTCTCTGTGACAGAGCTGCGACACTGGTGGCCCACATTGGTGAACACAACACTGAGGGGTATGAAGGGACCGAACAACACATTGCTGCCTCTAAGGTCATCAGTCATCCCTACTACAACCCCAGGTCCCTGGACAACGACATCATGCTGGTGAAACTCTCCGAGCCAGTCCGCTTCAGCACTTATGTCAGACCCATCCAGCTGTCCAGCTCCCGCCCCTCTGCCGGGCAGAATTGCCTGGTCTCGGGGTGGGGGAATCTCCTTAACAATGGCGGAGGTGAGTGGAATCTACATCCCAAACCGCGCTGGCAAAACCTCAGGGCGTTTCTGTGATGGGGGAGCGGGTAGGGAGGTGGGACAACAGCTGGTTCATCTGTCAGCCAGGTAAGTTTTAAAGTTTATTTATTCGTGTCACAAGTCGGCTTACATTAACACCGCAATGAAGTTACTGTGAAAATCCCCTAGTCGCCACACTCTGGCACCTGTTCAGGTAACACTGAGGGAGACAGATAGAGAAATAGATAGAGAGAGGGAGAGAGAGACCGAGAGAGAGAGATGCAGAGAGATAACGAGAGAAAGACAGACAAAGAGAGAGAGACAGGTAGACTAGGAGAGATTGATAGAGAGAGAGGGAGAGACAGACAGAGAGAGAGACAGGTAGACTCGGAGAGATTGATAGAGAGAGAGGGAGAGACAGAGAGAGAGAGAGAGAGCACAAGAGACACAGAGAAAGAGAGAGAGAGAGAGAGAGATAGAGAAAGAGGGAGACAGACAGACAGAGAGAGAGAGACCCAGAGAGAGGGCGAGAGAGGCAGTTAAACAGGCAGTTTATTTTATTAGTTTATTTTATTAGTGTCACAAGTAGGCTTACATTAACACTGCAATGAAGTTGCTGTGAAAATCCCCTGGTCTCCACACTCCGGCACCTGTTCGGGGACATTGAGGGAGAATTTAGCACGGCCAATGCCCCTAACCAGCACATCTTTCGGACTGTGGGAGGAAACCGGAGCACCCGGAGGAAACCCATGCAGACATGGGGAGAACGTGCAGACTCCACACAGACAGTGACCCAGGCCGGGAATCGAACCCGGATCTGCATCCCATCCTCACCCAACCTCCTGAGAACTGATTGGCGGATACATTCGCTGGGTGTTTGTGGGATCGGAATTTGTGAAATTAGCAACTCCGAGTGTTCGTGTCCCACTCGCTCCACAGGCCAAAACTGATCCATTGTGTGTGAAACAGAGTGGAGAGGCACAGGATAAAAATATTGGTCTAACAACCCAAACTCCTTCCTCACCCGTCTGTTACAAACACTGCGACTATTCTATACAGAGCAGTGAGTGTGTGTGATGTCACAGATTGCAGTGTGTGATTTCAAAGATTGCAGTGTGATTTCACAGATATCAGTGTGTGTGTGTGATTTCACATATTGCAGTGTTTGTGATTACATAGATTGAAGTGTGACTTCACAGATTTCAGTGTATGATTTCACAGATTATAATGTGTGATTCCACAGATTGCAGTGTTTGTGATTTCACAGATTGCAGTGTGTGATTTCACAGATTGTAATGTGTGATTTCACAGATTGCAGTGTGTGATTTTGCAGATTTCAGTGTGTGATTTCACAGATTGCAGTGTGCGTCTGTGTTTTCCAAGGACGCAATCTCCATCTAAATTCTCCTGGAATGTCTGGAAGGATGCCAGATCCACATTTTTCCAGGTTATCAATGGACAATATTCCCCTGAACCCAACCCTCGATTCCTTCCCGCGCCCAACAGTGAGTGGCTGGATATTTACGTTGCTGATGCTATGATCACAGACTGAATCGACTGTGCGAAATGTCTTTCTTTCTCAGTTCAGTATCCTGCCCAACTCCAGTGCCTGGACGTCCCTGTGCTGTCCCTGAAAACCTGCCATAAGGCTTATCCCGGCCGCATTTCCAGAAACATGTTCTGTGCCGGATTCATTGAGGGCGGCAAGGACAGCTGTCAGGTAGGGAATGCCGGTAACGTGGGGCTGATTCTAACTCTCTGCCCGGCAGGCTTTGAGGTGGGAGGGGGAAGGGGGGGGGGGGGTGTGAAATTGCAAGGATGGTTTTCTCTCTGGAAACTCTCCCACCCTGTTCCGTACGCAATCTTAGGGTGGGGGTCAGACAGGGTATCAGAGGGGGAAGCCCACCCACGCCCCAATTAAAGTTTTTAAGCTGACCATCTCATGGATTCTGAAGGGTTCTCCCCCAAACCGGACTCAGTGTTCAGGCCGGTGGTCTCTGTGTAGCTGAGGGTGAGAAATTGGTACATTCACCATCTATCGTGGCTGGAGAGGTCAGGAATGGCTGGAGAGGGTGGGGTGTTGGGCCGCCTCCATCAGACACTCCGTTCCGGCCCTCCCCCGCATGGACAGGGTATCTCTGGACCTCCCTCCCTATCTCCCCTCCTCCCCCTTCTCTATCCCCACCAATAATCCAATCACTTAACCTCTCCCCCCCACCGCCAACTCACCCCCCCCCCCACCCCTTCCAGAGCATCCCCAACCCTCCCCTCCCCGGGGGCCCCTGACACTTACCTGCAGATTTTACCCCCCTCTCCCTCCCCCCACTGTGCCTCGGTCAGGGCCCTGCAGTACCTCTTCCAGACACTGCAGTGCTGTGGCTGGAGGCAGGGATAGCAGTCAGACAATCTGATGGGCTGACAGCTCTCTCCGGGGCGGGGCATCCTTCCGAGGGGGGGCGGGGGGGGGGGAGGGAGGACTCGTTCTGCCTCTGGTCAACACTTAACTGAGCATCAAAGAACAGCTCCCACCGTCAGGAAAACAATTGGCGTCCGTGCCTTCAGCTGCCTGCGGGGGGCCCTCACCTCTGGAATTCCCTCCCTAAACCCCTCCACCTTTCTATCTCTCTCTCTTACACACTCACTCCTTTCAACACCTCCATCTTTGACCCAGCGTTGGGTAACCGGCCCCCAAACGCCTCCTGATGAATCTCAGCATGACAGTTGTGTTCGAGAATCCCTCCTGTGATGTGCCCTGAGGAGTGGGATTCTTTGACCCCCCAGCCGCGTGGTTCCCACTGACGGAAGGTGGCGTGTTGTTTGCCAGCAGCGGGATTTTCCAGTCCCCCACTGTCAATGGGAATTCCCATTGACGTCACCCCCATGCCGACGGGGGACCCACAAGCGGGGGTGCGCCGACGGCAGGACTGGAGAATCCCGCCCGTGTGAACAGCTGGAGAATTCTAACCGTGATGTTTTAACCACTATGATCCATATAGCATTACTGGTGCTATATGAATGCAGATTGCTCTGATTGTGTTTTTTCCTTTCCCCACGCACAGGGGGATTCAGGGGGTCCGATGGTTTGCGACGGGAAGCTGGAAGGGATAGTCTCATGGGGTATCGGCTGTGCAATGCGAAATTACCCCGGGGTCTACACGAAAGTCTACAACTACCTTTCCTGGATCCACGAAACAATGCAGAACAACTAGAAATCAGGAGAGATCCACACAGCCAGAATCCAACCTTCAATCAAATCAAACAGCTCAATAAACACTGACTAAGCAATTCTTATTCTCCCAGTTGAAGTATTTTAATAATGTTCGTTAAACTCATTGTACCGTTCCCTCGAGGTATCTGAAATCGCAATAAACTCTCCAATTCAATCATTATAACCTCTCACTCATCTAACTTTAAATTTATTTATTAGAATCATAGACTCCTACAGTCCAGTCAGAGGCCATTTGGCCCATCGAGTCTGCATCGACCACAATCCCACCCACGCCCTATTCCCACAATTCCATACACTTACCCTAGCTGGTCCCTCTGACACTAAGGGGCAATTTTTAACCTGGCCAATCCACCTAACCCACACATCTTTGGACTGTGGGAGGAAACCGGAGCACCCGGAGGAAACCCACGCAGACACGGGGAGAATGTGCAAACTCCACACAGACAGTGACCCGAGGCTGGAATCGAACCCGGGTCCCTGGGGCTGCGAGGCAGCAGTGCTCACCACTGTGTCACCGTGCCGCCCTGCAAAATGTGCATGACTCGGGGAACCAATCGGGGAGCATTTTGTTCAATCGCTCTGGTAAGCGGAGCTGGATGCAGGCATGAGGCTGCAAGATTCTGTATTGTTTTTACCTGCCAATAAATGAGTTGTGTTTTCCCTAAATTGGTGAACAAACATCTTTAGATCTCCCTTTCTGAGGTAAGGGGACCTAAACTGCAGTGCATCTTGTAGATGGTACACACGGCTGTCACTGTGCGTCGGGGGGTGGAGGGAGTGAATGTTTGTGGTTAGCGTGTCGATCAAGCGGGGCTGCTTTGTCCTGGATGGTGTCGAGCTTCTTGCGCGTTGTTGGAGCCGCACCCATCCAGGCGAGTGGGAAGAATTCCATCACACTCCTGACTTGTGCCTTGTCGATGGTGGACAGACTACATTTGAACCCAAAATTTCAATAAATTACTTCAATGTATGTCAAGTGCTTTGGGATGTCTAGATGTTGTTAAGGATGCTTTATCATTGCCAGTTCGAACTGTAAACTCTCCTCCCTATCCATCTCCCACCCCCTCTCCCCTAACAAAGCATCTTAGCTACACTATATACTCTGCAACAATATCTGGAGTGTGGCTCGCTCCCCTGCGACCTCTGCCCCCCCACACCTCCCTCCCCCCCCCACCCACCCCCCAGCCAGAGTACCAGCCACTATGGTTAGTCCCATGGTGAGAGTGTTACTCTTGGGCACTCCCACAAGGGCTTCCAGAACATTCTGTAGGTTAGCCCATTGCCCAGATCCATTCCAGTGCAAGGCAACAAAATATCACTATTAACTCTTCAAATCATAGAATCCCTACAGTGCAGAGGGAGGCCATTCAGCCCATCGAGTCTGCACCAACAACAATCCCACCCAGGCCCATTTCCCATAACCTCACATATTTCCTCTGCTTATCCCCCTGACACTAAGGGACAATTTAGCATGTCCAATCCACCTAACCTGCACACCTTCGGACTGTGGGGGAAACCGGAGCACCCGGAGGAAACTCACGCAGACACGAGGAGAATGTGCAAACTCCACACAGACAGTGACCCAAGCCGGGAATCGAACCCAGGTCCCTGGCTCTGTGAGGTCATGATGTGGAGATGCCGGCGTTGGACTGGGGTAAGCACAGTAAGAAGTCTCACAACACCAGGTTAAAGTCCAACAGGTTTATTTGGTAGCAAATACCATAAGCTTTCGGAGCAATGCTCCTTCGTCAGATGGAGTGGTCTCTCTGTGAGGTAGCAGTGCTAACCACTGTGCCACCATGG
This sequence comes from Mustelus asterias, assembly GCF_964213995.1. Lineage (NCBI taxonomy): Eukaryota > Metazoa > Chordata > Chondrichthyes > Carcharhiniformes > Triakidae > Mustelus > Mustelus asterias. Next base: position 2,164,298 of record NC_135820.1, on the reverse strand, counting down.
CAACTCCCCAGTCCCCCACCACTGGGAACTTTCATAATTGACTGGTTAGTGAATGTTAAGGGAAGGCAGATTGGAGAATCTGGGATTGATTCCCCAGGGAAGGAAAGGTGGAGAAGGAGATTTGATTGAGAGGTTCATAATCACAAGAGGGTCTGGGACGGAGTGGAGAGGGAAAAACTGCTGTTCCCATTGATTTGATTTGATTTATTATTGTCACGTGTTTTGGGATACAATGAAAAGTACTGTTTCTTGCGCGCTATACAGACAAAGCATACCGTTCATAGAGAAGGAAAGGAGAGAGTGCAGTGTTACAGTCATAGCTAGGGTGTAGAGAAAGATCAACTTAATACGAGGTAGGTCCATTCAAAAGTCTGATAGCAGCAGGGAAGAAGCTGTTCTTGAGTCGGTTGGTACGTGACCCCAGACTTTTGTATCTTTTTCCTGACGGAAGAAGGTGGAAGAGAGAATGTCCGGGGTGCGTGGGGTCCGTGATTATGCTGGCTGCTTTTCCAAGGCAGCGGGAAGTGTAGACGGAGTCAATGGATGGGAGGCTGGTTTGCGTGATGGACTGGGCTTCGTTCACGACCCTTTGTAGTTCCTTGCGGTCTTGGGCAGAGCAGGAGCCAGACCAAGCTGTGATACAACAAGAAAGGATGCTTTCTATGGTGCATCTGTAAAAATTGGTGAGAGTTGTAGCGGACATGCTGAATTTGCTTGGCCTCCTGAGAAAGTAGAGGCGTTGCATTGGTGGAGGGTTCGAGAACCAGAGGGGGACACAGATAGAAGGTGATTGGAAAAGGAACCAATCAGGAAATGAGGAAAACATTCTCACGCAGCGAGGGGTTACCTTTGGGAACTCACTGCCTGAGAGAGTGGGGGAGGCAGATTCAATCCAGGATTTCCAAAGGGAATTGTGGTTTTAATTGTGTGCAGGGACAGGGGGAGAACGGAATTGCACTGAGCAAACTGCTCTTGCAGAGAGCTAGCACAGGACATCATGAACTGAATGGCCTCTTGCTGTGCACCAACCATTTGGTGACCTACCCCTCCCCCCCCCCCCCCACCCCACCCCGATTCTATGATATTCAATCTCAAAATCCATCAAACCTTTACTTAATCGAAGAATTAAAGGTCGAGGGGTTATACTTCAGTTGTACAGGGCATTAGTGAGACCACATCTGGAGTATTGTGTACAGTATTAGTCTCCTTATTTAAGGAAAGGTGTAAACGTGTTAGAAGCAGTTCAGAGAAGGTTTACCAGACTAATACCAGGAATGAGCTGGGTGTCTAATGGGTGTCTAATGAGGAAAGGTTGGAGAGTTTAGGTTTGTATCTGCTGGGGTTTAGAAGAGTAAGAGGTGACTTGATTGAAGCCTTTAAGATCCTGAGGGATTTGTTTAAAGTTTTATTTGTTTCACAAGTAGGCTTATATTAACACTGCAATAAAGTTACTGTGAAATTCCCCATGTCGCCACACACTGGCACCTGTTCGGGTACACTGAGGGAGAATTTAGCATGGCCAATGAACCTAACCAGGGTCTATGTGGAGAGGATATTTCCTCTTGTGGGATAATCTAGAACTGGAAGTTACAGAGGTAGAGAGGGGTGAGAAAGCCATTGGGGAATATGAAACCAAGGTAATGAAGATGCTATTTAACTTGGAGTCAATGAAGGTCAGTGTGCAGGGTGGGGCTGGATTATCAGGTGAGCAGAGATTCAGCAAGATTGATCTTTCACAAGCATGTTTACAGATGAATGAATGATCGCAACCATTGCTTACCATCGTTACTCATTAAGGTCTATTCCATTGTTAAAAAATTACTTTTTAGAATAACATCTGCACCAGCCCCATTCCAAAGATTGATAGATTGGGTTTTAAGTGGTCTCTCTGGTGTACAATATTTTAATGCCAGGAGTGTAGTGAATAAAGTGGATGAGCTTAGACTGTGGATTGATGCTTGGAAGTGTGGTGTGGTGGCCATTACGGAGACTTGGGGACAGGGACAGGACTGGATACTTCAGGTGCCGGGTTTCAGATATTTCAGAAAGGACAGAGAGGGAGGCAAAAGAGGGGGTGGCGTGGCACTGCTGATCAGGGATAGTGTCACAGCTGTAGAGAAGGTGTATGCCGTGGAGGGGATTGTCTACAGAGTCTCTGTGGGTGGAAGTCCGGAGTGGGAAGGGGTCGATAACTTTGCTGGGTGTTTTCTACAGGCCGCCCAATAGTAACAGGGATGTTGAGGAGCAGATAGGGAAACAGATCCTGGAGAGATGTAGTAATAACAGGGTTGTCGTGATGGGAGACTCTAATTTCCCAAACATTGATTGGAATATCCCTCGGGTAAGCGGTTTGGATGGGGAGGAGTTTGTTAGGTGTGTTCAGGAGGGTTTCCTGACACAGCATGTGGACAAGCCTACAAGAGGAGAGGTTGTACTCGATCTGGTACTGGCTAATGAGCCTGGACAGATGTCGGATCTCTCAGTGGGGGAGCATCTTGGGGATAGTGATCATAACTCTATCTCCTTTACGCTAGCATTGGAAAGAGATAGGATCAGGCAAGCTAGGAAAGTGTTTATCTGGAGTAAGGGGAAATATGAAGCCATCGGGCAGGAGATGAGAGGCGTAAATTGGAAGGAAGTATTCTCGAGGAAAAGTACCGAAGTAAGGTGGCAGATTTTCAAGGAATGTTTGTCTGGAGTTCTGCATGACAACGCTCCAATGAGACAGGGAGGTGTTGGTAGGTTGCGGGAACCGTGGTGCACGAAAGCTGCGCTGAACCTAGTCAAAAAGAAAAGGAAAGCATACAAAAGGTTCAGAGAGCTAGGCGATGATAGGGATCTAGATGAGTATACGGCTTGTAGGAAGGGACTTAAGAAAGAAATTAGGAGAGCCAGAAGCGGTCACGAGAAGACCTTGGCAGATAAAATTAAGGAGAACCCTAAGGCGTTCTATAAATATGTGAAGAGTAAAAGGATGAGATGTGAAGGAATAGAACAAAGAACAAAGAACAATACAGCACAGGAACAGGCCCTTCGGCCCTCCAAGCCCGCGCCGCTCCCTGGTCCAAACTAGACCATTCTTTTGTATCCCTCCATTCCCACTCCGTTCATGTGGCTATCTAGATAAGTCTTAAACATTCCCAGTGTGTCCGCCTCCACCACCTTGCCCGGCAGCGCATTCCAGGCCCCCACCACCCTCTGTGTAAAATACGTCCTTCTGATATCTGTGTTAAACCTCCCCCCCCCTCACCTTGAACCTATGACCCCTCGTGAACATCACCACTGATCTGGGAAAAAGCTTCCCACCGTTCACCTCATCTATGCCTTTCATAATTTTATACACCTCTATTAGGTCACCCCTCATCCTCCGTCTTTCCAGTGAGAACAACCACAGTTTACCCAATCTCTCCTCATAACTAAGCCCTTCCATACCAGGCAACATCCTGGTAAACCTCCTCTGCACTCTCTCTAAAGCCTCCACGTCCTTCCGGTAGTCCTTCCGAATAGGACCTATAAAAGGTGAAGGTGAGAAAGTATGTACAGAACCGGAAGAAATAGCAGAGGTGCTTAATGAATACTTTACCTCGGTATTCATGGTGGAAAAAGACCTGGGCGGTTGTACTACAGGATTGCGGCAGACTGAAAAGATTGAGTATGTGGACATTAAGAAAGAGGATGTGTTGGAAATTTTGAATAGCATCAGGATAGATAAGTCGCCGGGACCGGATGGGATGTACCCCAGGTTACTGTGGGAGGCGAGGGAAGAGATTGCAGAGCCTCTGGCAATGATCTTTGCGTCATCGATGGAGACGGGAGAGGTTCCGGAGGATTGGAGGATTGTGGATGTGGTTCCTCTATTCAAAGGGAATAGGGATAGCCCAGGAAATTACCGACCGGTGAGTCTAACCTCAGTGGTTGGTAAGTTGATGGAGAAGATCCTGAGGGACAGGATTTATGAACATTTAGAGAAGTTTAGTATGCTCAAAAGTAGTCAGCACGGCTTTGTCAAAGGCAAATCGTGCCTTACGAGCCTGGTGGAGTTCTTTGAAAATGTGACGAAACGCATTGCGAAGGAAAAGCGGTAGATGTGGTTTACATGGACCCTCAGCAAGGCGTTCGATAAGGTCCCCCATGCAAGACTTCTCGAGAAAGTGAGAGGGCATGGGATCAAGGGGCTGTTGCCTTGTGGATCCAGAACTGGCTTTGCCTGCAGAAGGCAGAGAGTGGTCGTAGATGGGTCTTTTTCTAATTGGAGGTCGGTCACCAGTGGAGTGCGCCAGGGATCTGTTCTGGGACCTTTGATGTTTGTCATTTTCATAAATGACCTGGATGAGGAAGTGGAGGGATGGGTTGGTAAGTTTGCCGATGACATGAAGGTTGGTGGTGTTGTGGATAGTTTGGAGGGATGTCAGAAGCTGCAGCGTGACATAGATAGGATGCAAGACTGGGCGGAGAAGTGGCAGATGGACTTCAACCCGGATAAATGTGTAGTGGTCCATTTTGACAGGTCAAATGGGATGAAGGAGTATAATATCAAGGGTAAGACTCTTAGCAGTGTAGAGATCAGAAGGACCTTGGGGTCCGGGTTCATAGGACTCTTAAATCGGCCTCGCAGGTAGAGGAGGTGGTTAAGAAGGCGTATGGTGTGCTGGCCTTCATCAATCGAGTGATTGAGTTTAGGAGTCGGGAGATAATGATGCAGCTTTATAAGACCCTCGTCAGACCCCACTTGGAGTACTGTGCTCAGTTCTGGTCGCCTCATTACAGGAGGGATGTGGAAATGATTGAAAGGGTGCAGAGAAGATTTACAAGGATGTTGCCTGAATTGGTTGACATGCCTTATGAGGATAGGTTGATGGAGCTCGGTCTTTTCTCCTTGGAGAGATGAAGGATGAGAAGTGACCTGATAGAGGTGTACAAGATGTTGAGAGGTATAGATCGGGTGGATTCTCGGAGGCTTTTTCCCAGGGCTGAAATGGCTGCTACGAGAGGACACAGGTTTAAGGTGCTGGGGAATAGGTACAGAGGAGATGTCAGGGGTACATTTTTCACTCAGAGGGTGGTGGGTGAGTGGAATCGGCTGCCGTCAGTGGTGGTGGAGGCAAACTCGATAGGGTCTTTTAAGAGACTTCTGGATGAGTACATGGGACTTAATAGGATTGAGGGTTATGGGTAAGCTATATATAAGCCTAGGTAGGTAGGGACATGACCGGCGCAACTTGTGGGCTGAAGGGCCTGTTTGTGCTGTATTTCTTCTATGTTCTAATGTTACCTGGATGATATTCTAATTAAGAGTCCAATGTACAAGAGCACTTGAGTAATTTAGAAGCAACATTGGAATGTCTTCAAGCACCTGGTCTGTGGATCAAGAAAGGAAAGTATGACTTTTTCCAGACTTCAGTCCAGGATTTTTATTTACTGTGAAAATCCTCTAGTCGCCACACTCCGGTGCCTGTTCGGGTACACTGAGGGAGAATTTAGCATGGCCAATGCATCCTAACTAGCACGTCTTTTAAACTGTGGGAGGAAACCAGAGCACCCGGAGGAAACCCACTCAGACACGGGGAGAACGTGCAGATTCCGCACAGAGTCCCAAACCGGGAATTGAACCATTACTGCTTGCTTGTGATGCTTCACTTTATGAAGTATTGGCAGTAGTTTCACATTTTATCCCTTCGGGAGAAGAAGGACCAATAGTTTTTGCTTCACATACACTGACTAGTGCTGAACTTAACTCTGCTCAGCTGGAAAAGGAAGCATTGAGTATAGTTTTAGGGGTACAAAGATTTCATCATTATTCATTTGGTCGCCATTTCACATTATTGACTGATTATTGACTCTGATCTACTATTTTTGGCCCGTATAAATTAGTCGTTAGCTGCTAGTAGATTGCAAAGATGGTCACTGGTCCTAACTGCACACTCCTATGATATAAAGTATTGTCAGTCAGATTGCTATGCTAATGCTGATATATTAGCTGTAAATTGGGAGAGGGGAGTGTGCAGAGGGACCTGGGTGTCCTTGTGCACCAGTCGCTGAAGGTAAGCATGCAGGTGCAGCAGGTGGTAAAGAAGGCAAATGGTATGTTGGCCTTCATTGCGAGAGGTTTCGAGTACAGCAGCAGGATGTGTTGTTGCAATTACAGTAATAAGTTTAACAACACCAGGTTAAAGTCCAACAGGTTTATTTGGTAGCAAAAGCCATTCAAGCTTTCGGAGCCCCGAGCCCCTTCTTCAGGTGAGTGGGAATTCTGTTCACAAACAGGGCATATAAACAGGACAGGCTGTCCTGTCTGGGGACACTACACATCTCTTTAGCCTGTCTTGATGCTCTCTCCACTCACATTGTTTGTATCTTAAAGACTTGATTCGTTGTAAGTATTCGCATTCCAACTATTATTCATGTAAATTGAGTTTGTGTCTTTATATGCCCTGTTTGTGAACAGAATTCCCACTCACCTGAAGAAGGGGCTTGGGGCTCCGAAAGCTTGTGTGGCTTTTGCTACCAAATAAACCTGTTGGACTTTAACCTGGTGTTGTTAAACTTCTTACTGTGTTTACCCCAGTCCAACGCCGGCATCTCCACATCATTGTTGCAATTATACAGGGCCTTGGTGAGGCCACACCTAGAATATTGTGTGCAGTTTTGGTCTCCTTTTCTGAGGAAGGATGTTCTTGCTCTCGAGGGAATGCAGCGAAGGTTTACCAGGCTGATTCTGGGGATGGCGGGACTGATGTATGAGGAGAGATTGACTCGGTTAGGATTGTTTTCACTGGAGTTCAGACGAATGAGGGGGAATCTCATAGAGACTTATAAAATTCTAACAGGACTAGTCAGGATAGATGCAGGAAGGATGTTCTCGATGATGGGGGGGTCCGGAACCAGGGGTCACAGCCTGAGGATTCGGGGTAGACCATTTAGGACGGAGATGAGGAGACATTTCTTCACCCAAAGAGTGGTGAGCCTGTGGAATTCATTACCACAGGAAGTAGTTGATGCCAAAACATTGAATGTATTCAAGAGGCGGCTGGATATAGCACTTGGGGCGAATGGGATCAAAGGTTATGGGGAGAAAGCAGGATTAGGCTATTGAGTTGGATGATCAGCCATGATCGTAATGAATGGCGGAGCAGGCTCGAAGGGTCAAATGGCCTCCTCCTGCTCCTATCTTCTCTGTTTCTATGTATTATCACGCTTACCTTTACCTACTGAGCAGATAGTACCAACCAACTTTGCGAATATTTTTTATTTTCCGCTGGTAGATACTTTGTCTATGACAGTTTCTCGAGTTTAGAGATATATCTGAAATGATCCTGTGATGGGGAATGTGATGGATATGGTATTGGTGGAACGGGAGCTACAATGCACTGCCACATCCTGATTTAAAACCATACGTGTCAAGAAAGTTTGAGTTGACCATTCAAGGTGAGTGTCGATTGTGGGGAATCTGAGCGATCATTCCGGAGGCGACGGCCCAGTGGTATTATCACTGGGACTATCAATCCAGAAACTCAGCTGATGTTCTGGGGACCCGGGTTCGAATCCCGCCACGGCAGGTGGTGGAATTTGAATTCAATAAAAAATCTGGAATTCAGAATCTACTGATGACCATGAAACCATTGTCGATTGTCGGAAAGACCCATCTGGTTCACTAATGTCCTTTAGGGAAGGAAATCTGCCGTCCTTACCTGGTCCAGAACCACAGCAATGTGGTTAACTCTCAACTGTCCTCGGGCAACTATGAATGGGCAATAAATTCTCATTTCCACTCCATCTGACGAAGGAGCAGCGCTCCGAAGGCTAATGGTATTTGCTACCAAATAAACCTGTTGGATTTTAACCTGGTGTTGTTAAAACTCTTACTGTGTTTACCCAAGTCCAACGCCGGCATCTCCACATCAATAAGTTCTGGCCAGCCAGTGATGCCCATGTCCTATGAATGAATAAAAATTCATAGAATCTAAAGTGCAGAAGGAGGCCATTTGGCCCATCGAGTATGTACCGACAACAATTCCACCCGGGTCCTGTGCTATCCCCCTAACCCAACATATTTACCCTCCTAAACCCCCTGACATTAAGGGCCAATTTAGCATGGCCAATTAACCGAGCCAGCACATCTTTTCGGACTGTGAGGGGAAACCGGAGCATCCAGAGGAAACCCACGCAGACACGGAGAGAACTTGCAAACTTCACACAGACAGTGACCCGAGGCCAGAATTGAACACGGGTCCCTGGCGCTGTGAGGCAGCAGTGCTAACCACTGTGCCACTGTGCCACCCCCAGTCTGTGTGGAAGAGCTCTTGAACAACGACATGAAGGACATCTTTGTCTGGTCCGGATGATAGGTTTTGTTTGGTGACCGGGTTTTGGATACACAGATTGAAGAGAAAGTGGGACAGTTCCAATCCTGTGAATGAATAATGAATACACCACCGCTGTTTCCTTGACACCCTTGGGAGTGGCCTAAAATGTCACGGCAACGATTACACGTAGCTTTTGCTGGTCTGTTTGAGGGTTGCATGTTCTTGGTGTTAATTGATGCGCACTCAGAGTGGCTCGAAGTTGTTATCATCAGATCTACTACATCTGAGCAAACCATTGAAAAACATGATGACATTTTTGCAAGATTTGGTAAACCAGAACAGATTGTTAATGATAATGGTTCGCAATTTACTTCACAAAAGTTTGAGGATTATCTCAAAGTCAACGGTATTCAGAATATAAACTCCACACCTTAAACAATGGATCAGCTGAAAGATTTGTCAATCCCTGAAACCTTCTTTAAAAGCTCCAAAAGAGCAAGGTTCATTATCATGTTGTGTGCATTGCTTTTTGGTATCTTATAGAAACACTACTCCTGTGACCACCCAAAGCTCACCTGCTCTTGAGGAGAAAGTTGAGAACTATATTTGATTTGTTATTCCCTTGGGAAGCTTCAGGGAAAGTGGAGCACCAAACACCAATCTCCAGTTGTTCGACGCGAAGTGAGGATAGACAATGCTCATTTCAACAAGGAGATCGAGTGTTGGCGTGGAATTCTGCCACAAATCATAGAATCCTTAGTGCAGAAAGAGGCCATTCGGCCCATCGAGCCTGCACCAACAACAATCCCCACCCAGGCCCTATTCCCGTAATCCCGCATATTTACCCTGCTAATCGCTCTAACCTACACATCCTGGAGGAATTTAGCACGGCTAATGCACCTAACCCGCACATCTTTGGACTGTGGGAGGAAACCGGAGCACCCGGAGGAAACCCACACAGACACGGGGAGAACGTGCAAACTCCTCACAGACAGTGACCCAAGGCCGGAATTGAACCCGGATCCCTGGCGCTGTGAGGCAGCAGCGCCAACCGCCGTGCCACCATGCCGCACCGATGAGAAATGGGCACCAGGCATAGTTTCAGCAAAAATGGGTTGAATTTCTTAACAGTTCAAACTGGAAATGAACTAGTTTAGCGACACCAATTGTTGATATCTTGAAATGATTTTGCAGAATTATCTTCTGAAATACCAACTTCTTTGGCCCCGAGTGTTGTGAATACGACCAGGAAAGACTTAATTGAATTTGAGTTGCCTGATGATAGTGTCTTTTTTATACGACATGACACGGTGGCACAGTGGTTAGCACTGCTGCCTCACAGTGCCATGGATCCGGGTTCAATTCCGCCCTCGGGTCAGTGTGCGGATTTTGCACATTCTCCCCTTGTCTGGTTGGGTTTCCTCCGGGTGCTCTGGTTTCCTCCCACACTCCAAAGATGCGCGGGTTAGGTTGATTGGCCATGCTAAATTGCCCCTAGTGTCGGGGGATTAGCAGGGTAAATGCATGGGGTTACGGGAATGGGATCTGGGTGGGATTGTGGTCGGTGCAGACTCGATGGGCTGAATGGCCTCCTTCTGCACTGTAGGGATTTTATGATTCTATGAGAATGATGCAGAATTAGTTCCAAGAGAAGAAGTCTTGACCAAAGTTCCAAATCGTACTTCTCGGGTTAAGGACAGCCAGATCTCAGAATACAACCAGAGGAATCGAGATTGTCCTCATCGACTTTCTTGTTGACTGGGTATGGTGATTAATCTTGAATAGTACTGTGTCTGGAGTATTATTAATCCTATGTAGATATAATATTGTAATAATTTATTGTCATGACCACAGAAGTAAAGGGGGAGGGATGTTATATATTTAAGAGGTTGCAGGTTGCTTTAAGAGCTGATCATATGATTTGATGATGATATTGTGAGGGTGTGTGTTAAGACTGCGGTTTTATTCTCAGTTTTGTGCTTGACGGAGTGCAGAGAGAGCAACTCTTCAACAAAAGCTGCTCTGTGTTAGTTTCAATCTCCATGTGCAAACACTTTTCTTTCTGTTCAAACCCACAATCCTGAACATAGTTGGGACATGACATGATGTCAGGCTGCTGCTTGACGAGTCAGAGAGGGAGCTCTCCCAGGCCCCCAGGGGTTGGTTAGGAGGATCTTGCAGGCTCGGCAGGGTTGGGTTTGTCGTTGGTTTTCGTGGTGCCGTGGTCGATGCCGGGTGGTCCATCGCCTCCCGTTCCTTTTAGTCTTCATTGTCGTTTGAAACAGCTGCGTGTCTCACTCGGCCAGCTCAGAGGCCAGTTGGGAGGCAACCACATTGCTGTGGCTCTGGATTCACACGTAGGCCAGACCAGGTACGGACAGCAGATTTCCTTCCCCAAAGGACATTAGTGAATCTGATATGGTGTGTGTCTGTGTCTTAGTTTGTGTGTGTGTCTGTGTGTGCATGAGTGTATGTATGTGAGAGAGCTTGTGTGTGTGCGTGTGTGCATCTGTGTGTGTGAGAGTGAGAGTAGTGTGTGTGTGAGAATCTGTGTGTGTGAGTGTGTGAATGAATGTGTGAGTGAGTGTGAGTGTGTGCGAATCTGTGTGAGTGTGTGTGTATGAATGTGTGAGTGTGTGAATGAGTGTGTGTGTGTGTGTGAATGTGTGTGTGTCTGTGTGAATCTGTGAGTGTGTGTGTGAATGAGTGTGTGAGTGAGTGAGTGTGAGTGTGTGAATGTGAGTGTGTGTGTGTGTGAGTATGTGTCTGTGTGAATCTGTGTATGTGTGTGAGTGTGTGTGTGAGTGAATGTGAATGTGTGTGTGTGAGTGAGTGTGTGAATGTGTGTGTGTGAGTGTGTGTGTGAGTGAGTGAGTGTGTGAGTGTGTGTGTGAGTGAATGTGAGTGTGTGTGCGTGAGTGAGTGTGTGAGTGTGTGTGTGAGTGAATGTGAGTGTGTGTGTGTGTGTGAATGTGTGTGTGTGTGTGTGAGTGAGTGAGTGTGTGAGTGAATGTGAGTGTGTGTGTGTGAGTGTGTGTGTGTGAGTGAGTGAGTGTGTGAGTGTGTGTGTGAGTGAATGTGAGTGTGTGTGTGTGTGTGTGTGAATGTGTGTGAGTGAGTGTGTGTGTAAATGTGTCCTTGCTGTTGGTACCAGTGTGTGGATGATAAAGAAAGGAGAGAGACGGAGGTGATCTCAGAATGAACTCTTTATTATTATTTTGCGAGTTGCTGGGCACAGCGAGGGAGCTGAATCCTCTCCTCTCTCCGTGCTGTTAATGAGGATATCTCCGATGTTCTCACTTTGTAGCCATGATATCATGGATCCAGGGCAGCAGTGAGCAGACCTTGGTGTAGACGCCAGGGGAATCCCTCAGCGCACATCCCCGTCCCCACGACACAATACCTTGGAGGATCCCGTCACACACCAAAGGTCCCCCGGAGTCTCCCTGCAGTAGTGAGTTAGAAAGCCATTGAAGAGTAAGTGGTTACGCGAAAGAGACGTGAGCAGGGAGGGATCAGGAGGGGGTGTCCATTTATACAGCAAAAGGAAGGGGGAGACTAAATGATAATTTTTGCAGCCAACGTCACTGCGCAGCCAGCAGTATAACTCTGGTGTGTCGGTGGTTTAATCCCGGCGCACAAATATAGCACCTACATTACAGCTGCCTTGTGTGAGAGAATGGTTCCGATATGCCCCGGGTAAGAGGTGTTCAACACTGGCTCTGAATCAACCGAAGATGCCGGGATTCTCTGATCCTGTTCGCCCCCGCCCCGCCCCCCGCTGCCAGTGAGAACGTAAAATTTATCGCTCAGTGCCAAATTCACTCCATTCACTGCAGCGGGACTGGAGAATCCCAGCCGCGGGCGAGGCCGGAGAATCCTGGCCAATGTCTCATTTGGCAATTATTAATTCTCATTTCCCTTTTAATACTGTTTATGAGGGAAAGAATATTGAAGGGGTTGGGGGGTGGAATGGGAATGCAGCGATAGTGCAGCAAATTCCAGGTTCCAAATCGCAGCCACGGAAAATATTTAGAGTTTACCATTTACTAAACTTGTCCGCCATTTTGGAATTGTCCACCATTTTGGAATTGTCCGCCATTTTGGAATTGTCCGCCATTTTGGAATTGTGCGCCATTTTGTAATTGTCCGCCATTTTGGAATTGTGCGCCATTTTGGAATTGTCCGCCATTTTGGAATTGTCCGTTATTTTAGATATGTCCACTGTTTTGTGTTTGCAATGACATTTCCACAAACAGTTTGCATTTATATAGCACCTTTAACACAGTCAAACATTCCTGGGTGATTGATTATTAAACAAAATGTGATCCCCCCCCCACTCCACCCCGCCGCCTGCCCGCCGGCCACATGAGGAAATGTTATGGGGACGGCTAGGAGATCAAAAGCTCGGTCAAAGAAAGAAGATTTAAGGACCGTTTTTGGAGAGAGAGGGAGGGAGTGAGAGAAGGAGAGTGGGAGAAGGAGGTGGAGAGGTTTAGGGAGGGAATTCCAGAGCTGAGGGCCCCCTCCACACCCCAGGCAGCTGAAGTCACGGCCGCCAATGGTGGAGCGATGGGATTTGGGGGATGCTCAAGAGGCCGGAATTGGAAGAGTGCTTGCAGACAGAAAGTTTGTTTGCTGGGGCCAGATTTGATTTTGGGACATAGCCACCCATAGGTCAGGAATACCAGCTGGAAAACAGCAGGGGGATTAATCCCCATTCCTTAGAAGCACATTTCAAGATGCATGGGAAGTGGGCTAGGATGTTCCTGCTCGTGGGAACTCCCGCTGTGTCACAGGGTTAGGGGAAGGTCTGTCTCGGTGGGTAGGCCTCACGCACCTCTGCATTAACTGCCCATGGGGACGGATCTGAGCCCTGGGGCTTGAGCCCCGTAACGCCAGGCTGATAATGACCCCTCAAACACAGTTATTGAAAAGTGGATGGTCGGGGTCATTACCTCACTGCTGTTCCTGGGATCTCACTGTACGCAGCTCGATGTTACAAGACTGGCCAGACTCTGAGGAAATATGAAACATTTGGGGGCTGGGAGAGGCGCTATACAAATGCAAGTTGTTTTTGCGTGGATAGGTGTAATAGAACAGATTGCGCTCACACGAGGAGCAATGCCACGGGGTGATCTGCCAATGAAGAATGGGAGGTCCTTTCGGGTAACTGATGGTGTAACGATACTTACATTGCAAGCGTCTTTTCCACCCTCCATGTAGCCAGCACAGATCATGTGGCTGGTGATAAGTCCAGGGTAGCCTTGGTTACAAGCAGCATCATTCATCAATGGCACATTCACACATTGGAGTTCATCTGGCATGAACACTTTGCAAAGAAAATCAATAATTCTTCATTAGACAAGACAGAGAGCCAGCAACTTTTCCTCAAACTTAGTCCCACACACACTCAATTCTCTACACTGTCCCCATCAAACACTCCCAGGACAGGGACAGCATGGTGTTAGATACAGAGTAAAGCTCCCTCTACACTGTCCCCATCAAACACTCCCAGGACAGGTACAGCACGGGGTTAGATACAGAGTAAAGCTCCCTCTACACTGTCCCCATCAAACACTCCCAGGACAGGTACAGCACGGGGTTAGATACAGAGTAAAGCTCCCTCGACACTGTCCACATCAAACACTCCCAGGACAGGGACAGCACGGGGTTAGATACAGAGTAAAGCTCCCTCTACACTGTCCCCCTCAAACACTCCCAGGACAGGTACAGCATGGGGTTAGATACAGAGTAAAGCTCCCTCGACACTGTCCACATCAAACACTCCCAGGACAGGGACAGCACGGGGTTAGATACAGAGTAAAGCTCCCTCTACACTGTCCCCCTCAAACACTCCCAGGACAGGTACAGCACAGGGTTAGATATAGAGTAAAGCTCCCTCTACACCGTCCCCCATCAAACACTCCCAGGACAGGTGCAGCACGGGGTTAGATACAGAGTAAAGCTCCCTCTACACTGTCCCCCTCAAACACTCCCAGGACAGGTACAGCACGGGGTTAGATACAGAGTAAAGTTCCCTCTACACTGTCCCCATCAAACACTCCCAGGACAGGTACAGCACGGGGTTAGATACAGAGTAAAGCTCCCTCTACACTGTCCCCATCAAACACTCCCAGGACAGGTGCAGCTCGGGGTTAGATACAGAGTAATGCTCCCTCTACACTGTCCCCCTCAAACACTCCCAGGACAGGTACAGCACGGGGTTAGATACAGAGTAAAGTTCCCTCTACACTGTCCCCATCAGACACTCCCAGGACAGGTATCTGTTGTGTTGATGTCTATTACTCTGATATTGTTCCGGTATCGATGATACATGTCCCTTTGCCCCCTCGCTCGAACTGAAATGAGAGAAAATTGTTCACGGTGCGCCTACCGTTATCGGAGTAGATGTTGCCCCAGCCAGAGACAATGCATTGGGTGTCGGGGAGTGGGCATACAGTGGGCAGTGGCACGGGTTTGATGAAGTCAGTCATCGTCACAGACCGAGCGAGTTTTACCAGCATGATATCGTAGTCTAAGGTTTGGTAATTGTACTGCTGATGCCAGTAAATGCTCTCCACACCAACCAGTTGCTCACCACTGCTGTGCACCTTCAGGTTATGTGCTCCGAGCAGCACTTTCAGATGACTGGGGCTGTGAAGACAAGGTTAGTGTTAAATCTCATTCCACACAAACGTCACGACCTGAATCCCTCTCTAACTCCCTTCAAACCTCCCGAGAAGGAGCAGCGAGATCGTCCCACCATCACCCCGCTCCCTTCCATCAGTCTCATAAGAACATAAGAACTAGGAGCAGGAGTAGGCCATCCGGCCCCTCAAGTCTGTCCCGCCATTCAATCAGATCATGGCTGATCTTTTTGTGGACTCAGCTCCACTTACCCACCCACTCACCATAACCCTTAATTCCTTTACTGTTCAAAAATGTATCTATCCTTGCCTTAAAAACATTCAGTGAGGTAGCCTCAACTGCTTCACTGGGCAGGGAATTCCACAGATTCACAACCCTTTGTGTGAAGAAGTTCCTCCTCAACTCAGTCCTAAATCTGCTCCTCCATATTTTGAGGTCATGCCTCCTTGTTCTAGTTTCACCCGCCAGTGGAAACAACTTCCCTGCTTCTATCTTATCTATTCCCTTCATAATCTTATATGTTTCCATAAGATCCCCACTCATTCTTCTGAATTCCAATGAGTTTCGCCCCAGTCTACTCAGTCTCTCCTCATAAGCCAATCCTCTCAACTCCGGAATCAACCTAGTGAATCTCCTCTGCACCCCCTCCAGTGCCAGTATATCCTTTCTCAAGTAAGGAGACCAAAACTGTACACAGTACTCCAGGTGTGGCCTCACCAGCACCTTATACAGCTGCAACATAACCTCGCTGTTTTTAAACTCCATCCCTCTAGCAATGAAGGACAAAATTCCATTTGCCTTCTTAATTACCTGCTGCACCTGCAAACCAACCTTTTGTGATTCATGCACAAGGACACCCAGGTCCCTCTGCACAGCAGCATGCTGCAAGTTTTTACTATTTAAATAATAGTCCATTTTGTTGTTATTCCCACCAAAATGGATGCCCATTTCTCCCATCTTTCCACAATCCCACAACCGCTACTATTTAGAAGGACAAGGAGCAGCAAATATCTGGGAACACCACCACCTCGAGGTTCCCCTCCGCCTCACTCACCATCCTAACTTGGAAATATATCCGTTCCTTCACTGTTGCTGGGGTCAATTTTTTTTAAATTCATTTGTGGGACACGGGCGTCTCTGGCTGGCCAGCATTTATTGCCCATCCCTCGTTGCCCGTGGGCAGTTAAAAGTCAACCACATTGCTGTGGCTCTGGAGTCACGTGTAGGCCAGACCAGGTAAGGGCAGCAGATTTCCTTCCCTAAAGACCATGAGTGAACCAGATGGGCTTTTCTGACAATCAACTATGGTTTCACGGTCATCAGTCGATTCTTAATTCCAGATATTTTTATAGAATTCGAATTCCACCAGCTGCCGTGGCGGGATTTGAACCCAGGTCTCCAGAACATCAGCTGAATTTCTGGATTAATAGTCTAGCGATAATACCACAAGGCCATCGCCTCCCCTTCATCCTGGAACTCCCTCTCTAACAGCACTGTGGGTGTACCTACACCTCAGGGACTGCAGTGGGTTCAAGATGGCGGCTCACCCACCACCTTCTCAAGGGGTAATTAGGGATGGGCAATAAATGCTGGACCCGGCCAGCGACACTCACATCCCATGAATGGATATTTTTACGGATGAGTGTCGTGGCCTCTGAATCAGGAGACCTTCAGGCCCCACTTGGGAGAACTGAGACCATAATGAATTATTCTGACACGTCCATTCAGCCCATCGAATTCCTGCTGCCTTTTGGTACATTAATCCAGTCAGACACCACTCCCCCACCTCCTGCTCTATCCCCATTTTCCTGAAAATCCATTTTCCTCCAGTTCCCATCCAATTTCCACCATATCTTCCATCTTCTCCACCCCCTCCCACCCCATGCCCCTCGTAGGAAGTTAGTTCCAGATCTGAGAGCAAAACATTCTTTCTCACATCCCAATCCTCCACCCTCACCCCCCCATGACCCCTGGTCCTCCTACAAGATCCCGTAGTCAGTATCTGGAAGGAGAGGGGGCTGGGGGGTGGGGGCGGGGGGGGGGGCATTGGGGAAGGTGACAGAGAGAGGGGATTCTCCCAGGTGTCCTGAGGCCAATACCTGTCCCTCCATCAACGTTACTGACTCTCCCGTCAGGTAGCATTCCAAGGATCCTGTGCGTTTGGGGGAGGGGCTATCCAAACTCTTTGTGGGGAATGATCTAGAAAATTCCACCCGCCATCAAGTCCTTCCTCAGAACTGCAGGTGTTGCAAATCCTGAATAAAAAACAGGAAAACGCTCGGACAAACTTTCCTCAGACTTATTCCGGGGATGAGGGAGCTCAGCAACGTGGATCGATCGTAGAATCTGGGATTGTTCTCTACGGGGGAAGAGAAGATGGAGAGGGAGATCTGATTGAGGGGCTCTGGGACAAAGTGGAGAGGGAGGAGCTGTTCCTATTGGTGGACGGATTGGGAATCAGAGTGGGGGCGGGGGGGGGGTGGGGGGGGTAGGGGGGTCACGGTTTGAAGGTGAAAGGCTCAATGGAGATACAAGGAGAAACTTTATCTCCCAGTGAGTGGTTAGGATTGGTGCCTGAGAGAGTGTGGGGGAAGCAGATTCAATCGAAGCTTTCCAAAGGGGCATCGGATCATTAACTGGATGGGGAGAAGTGTGCAGGGTTATGGGGAGGAGATAGAGGGCGTGGGAGAGGCTGAGTTACTCTTGCAGAGGGCTAGCACGTGGATGAAAGGCTGAATAAGGAACTCCCGCGATGGGAATTAGGCAGATGGATCTCACTTACTAGTACCAGCAGTGGGCAGCAGAGATGACCCATCTGTCACTGATGAGAGAGCCCCCACAGCCGTGGTAGCCCATGTCCAGCGAGACTTGCCAGGGTACAGAGTGAGGGCTGCACTCATACCCCCCGACAATCTTATCATCGGAGGACGCTGAGGCTGAAAAGAAACACAGAACGCAAGTTACCGGACTGACCATCCGAAAACCGAGAAGGCAAGAACGCGCAGTCTGTGAGCAGGAGGAGGCCATTCAGCCCCTTGAGCCTTCCCTATCAATGCAATCATGGCTGACCATCTACCTCACTCACTCCACCTTCCCTGCCCTATCACTCAAAGCCCATAAAGTGCTTTGATGGACAGACGGATCTTGGGGTTCAAGTCCGTAGCTCCCTGAAAGTGCCCACACAAGTAGTTAGGGTGGTAAAGAAGGCGTGTGGCACGCCTGCCCCGATTGGTCGAGGCATTGAGTGTAAGAGTCAGGATGTCATGTGACAGCTTTATAAAACTTTGGTTAGGCCACATTTAAGACTATTGGGTTCAATTCTGGTCACCACATTACATGAAGGCTAAGGAAATTTGACATGTCCGCTACGACTCTCACCAACTTTTACAGTTGCATCATAGAAAGTATTCTCTCCGGATGTATCACAGCTTGGTATGGCTCCTGCTCTGCCCAAGACCACAAGAAACTAGGTCTAAGACTGCAAGGTTGTGAATGTAACCCAGTCCATCACCAGCCTCCCATCCATTGACTCTGTCTACACTTCCCGCTGCCTCGGCAAAGCAGCCAGCATAATTAAGGACCCCACACTCCCCGGACTTCTCTCTTCCACCTACTTCCATTGGGAAAAAGGTACAAAGGTCTGGGGTCATGTACCGACCGACTCAAGAACAGCTTCTTCCCTGCTGCCGTCAGACTTTCGAATGGACCTAAGTTGATCTTTCCCTACACCCTAGCTATGACTGTAATGCTACATTCTGCACTCTTTCCTTTCCTTCTCTATGAATGGTATGCTTTGTCTGTATAGCGCGTAAAAAACAATACTTTTCACTGTATCCTAATACATGTGACAATAATAAATCAAATCAAATCAAATCAGGATGTGGAGGCTTTGGAGAGGGTGCAGAGGAGGTTTACCAGGATGCTGCCTGGATTAGATGGAAATCATAGAAACCGTACAGTGCAGAAGGAGGCCATTCGGCCCATCGAGTCTGCACCGACCACAATCCCACCCAGGCCCTACCCCTACCCCCACATATTTACCCAGTAATCCCTCTAACCTACGCATCTCAGGACACTAAGGGGCAATTTTTAACCTGGCCAATCAACCTAACCCGCACATCTTTGGACTGTGGGAGGAAACCGGAGCACCCGGAGGAAACCCACGCAGACACGAGGAGAATGTGCAAACTCCACACAGACAGTGACCCGAGCATCGAACCCGGGACCCTGGAGCTGTGAAGCAGCAGTGCTAACCACTGTGCTACCGTGCCACCCCGTGGAATGAGCTATAAGGAGATGCTGGACAAACTAGGGTTGTTTTCTCTGGAGCGGCGGAGGCTGAGGGGAGACCTGATAGAGGTATAAAATTATGAGAGGCGTAGATAGGGTTGACAGTCAGAATCTTTTCCCCAGAGTTGAAGTGTCTAATACTCGGGGGCATGTACTGAAGGTGAGAGGGGGAATGGTCAAAGGAGATGTTTTTACACAGAGAGTGGTAGGTATCTGCTACCTGCTGTCGGGGTGGTGGTGGAGGCAGATACGATAGGGGCATTTAAGGGGCTTTTAGATAAGCGCATGAATATGCAAGGATTAGAGGGATATGGAGCACGGTAGGCAGAAGGGATTAGCTTGATTTGGCACCATGTTCATCACAACATGGTGGGCCGAAGGGCCTGTTCCTGTGCTGTACTCTTCTCTGTTCTAAATCCCTCGATCTCGGTCCTAGAATTACTGAATCCCTACAGCGCAGAAGAAGGCCACTTGGCCCATCGAGTCTGCACCCATCACAACAATCCCACCCATCCCCATAACCCCACATATCCACACTGCCAAGAGGTAAGTTAGCACGGCCAATCCACTCAACCCGCACATCTTTGGACTGTGGGAGGGAACCGGAGCACCCGGAGGAAACCCACGCAGACACGGGGAGAACATGCAAACGCCACACATACAGTGACCCAAGCCGGGAATCGAATCCCGGATCCCTGGTGCTCTGAGGCAGCCGTGTTAACCACTGTGCCACCGTGCCGCCCTCCCCGAGGTAACTGTACCTCCCCTCCTGTAAGGAGATTAAAACCCGACACAGCAGTCCAGATGCCGTTTCGCCAATCGCGCTCCATCTAAAACATTGACTCCCACCATCTGGTTGCAATACAGACTGACGGGCAATTTACACGATGCTCCCTGGGGTCTAGAGCTCTGGACTAAATATAGACGATCTTGTCCGCCCCCTTTCTACTCTGCCAAACAAAGCCGGCAACTTCGGTTAGCCTCTGGGTCCTCTCCAGAGGGGAATGTGCTCAGGGCACAGAACCCCAACTCACCCACAGCTACCAGGAGCAGAGAGAACAGCAGAGTCCACATCTTGATAGCAGAGTCAAAGGCAGCTCAGTGACAACAGCAGGAGAGGTGGCTATTTATCCTCTCGCTGCCCCAGTGGAAAATCACCAGCCGTGTCGGAAACAGATGGAACTCCAGCCAAGAGATAGTGAGCTGATTGTTCCAGAGAGTCATTCCAAACAAGTGGTGGTTTTGCACGCTCGATAAGGACAAGACCATGGCGACACTGAGGGAATCGAATCCCGGATCCCTGGTGCTGTGAGGCAGCAGTGCTAACCACTGTGCCACCCTCTGCATGAAGAAATGTCCCCTCACCTCAGTCCAAAAAGATTTATCCCTTATCCTCAAACTATGTCCCCTAGTTCTGCACTCCCCCACCATAGGGAACATTCTTTCTGAATCTACCTTATCTAACACTGTTAGAATTCTATAAGTTGCTACGAGATCCTTTCTCACTCTTCTAAACTCCAGTGAATATAATCCTAACTGGCTTAGTCTCTCCTCATATGACAGACCTGCCATCCCAGGAATCAGCCTGGTAAACCTTCGCTGTACTCCCTCCATAGCAAGGACATCCTTCCTCAGATAAGGACACCAAAACTATACACAATACTCCAGGTGTAGCCTCAACAACACCCTATACAATTGTAGTTTCACTCCAGGTGTGATTCTATTGACCCATTAGGAAGCTTTTATTAAAACAAACTTTATTTAGCAACACAGTTAGAATATAACAAAAAGAATTAGCATTACTTGTACCAATAAAACACTTAAACAAGACAAAGCATCATTCTTAACAGCTATCGATCTCTATAATTTAAGCAATATCCCTGTAGACTTACATCTTAATTCAGAACCAATTATTACCAAAAACAGAGTTGCTTACATGGAGACTTCCAACCTTTAACCCCTCTGGACAAATGCAGAAAGACACTTGCATTCTGACTCCCATACGGCAGATTCCAGAGAAAACTCGACCTTCAAACAGCAGAACCTCAGAGAAAAATTCCTATTTTCTGGCAGTCACACTCTCCAAAAAGAGACAGACAGAGAGCTATTTCTTCTCTCTGCAGATCCCAAGCAGCAACTGAGCTGGGCTTCTCTTTGAGCGCCGAGCCCCACCCAGTCACATGACCTTTCCTGTCAAAACCCGAATCAACCCTCACACTGAAAAGCCCCAGGGGAAATATGCTGCCCGGGGAGGTGGTGGGAGCAGGTAGGATAGCGGCATTTAAGAGGCAACCAGACAAATACATGAATAGGATGGGAATGGAAGGATACGGTCTCCGTAAGTGCATACGGTTTTAGTTTAGGCAGGCATCATGATTGGCACAGGCTTGGAGGGCCGAAGGGCCTGTTCCTGTGCTGTACTGTTCTTTGTTCTTGCAAACACTAAATACCAACCTTGCATTAGTCCAGATTAAAACAAACATTGTAGCAATTAAGATCAATTATGCTGCTGCAGTAACAACAGGGACTGCCAGGTACAGACAAAGCAGCACCGATAATAGAACTGGCTGCTAAAACAAATCCTGCACAAGAAACATGACCCAAGGATATTCCTTAAAGGCACAGTATCGTCACATACAGCATACCCCAAGCTGCCTCCTGATGCCCATGCTCCTGACACCCTGCAAATGCGATCTGTAGTTCAAGGACAAAGTTATATTGTGGAATAATAGAGCATCAAATGAGGCCATTTGGCCCTTTGTGTATCCTGTGCTAGCTCTTTGAAAGATCTCTCCAATTAGTCCCCACTCACGCCCTCCCCTGCTCTCTCCCCCAACATCCCTGTAAATTTTCCCCTTCCAGTATTTCTCCAATTGCCCCTTTTGAAAGTTCCTGTTGAATCTGCTTCCACCGCCCTTTCAGGCAGTGCCTTCCAGATCGCAACAACTCACTGAGTCGATAGATCTCATTTCCCCATCAGATCATTTTCCCAATTACCTTCAATCTGTGTTCCCCGGTTCCCGATCCCTCCCCAATGGGAAGAGTTCCTCCCTCGCCACTCCATCCCAAACCCCCTCACGATTTTGAACCCCTCGATCAAATCTCCCTCTCCACCTCAGCTCTGTCCAAGCGTCATCCAGACTCAAAACGTTGGCTCTATTCTCTCTCCATCGATACTGTCAGACCTGCTGGGATTTTCCAGCATTTTCTGCTTTGCATCAGATTTCAGCATACGCTGTGATTTATTTTTAATTCTCTCTCTTGGCCTTTTGTTCTCCCAGAATAATCCCAGATTTTCCAATCGAGTCATGTCACTGAAATCCCACATCCCTGGAACCATGGTGAATCTTTCTCCTCTCTCGAACACCTTCGCGTCCAACCTGCAGTGTGACAGTCAGAACTGGAGACAATATTCCAGTTTAGGCTAAACCAATGTCTTATTCAACTTTATCATAACCTCAGTGCTCTTATCCTCTCTGCTCCTATTAATAAAGCCTAGGATACAATATGCTTTATTAACCGTTGTTTCATTCTGTCCTACTGCATAGAATCATAGAATGCCTACAGTGCAGAAGAAGACCATTCGGCCCATCGAATCTGCACCGATGGTCCTCTTCTGCACATAGGGATTCTATGATTCTATGATTCTAGACTAATCCCAGGAGTGTACGGGTCTAATGTCTAATGAGGAAAGGTTGGAGAGGTTAGGTTTGTATCTACTGGAGTTTAGAATAGTAAGAGGCAACTTGATCGAGATCTTTAAGATCTTGAGGGTGTTGACAGGGTGGATGTGGAGAGGATATTTCCTCTTGTTGGAGGATCTAGAACCAAGGGTCACTGTTTAAAAATAAGTGGTCGCCTATTTCAGATGGAGATGAAGAGAAATGTTTTCTCTCGGTGGGCACGGGTGGAGGGGGGGTTGGGGGGGGTGGGGGGGGGGGGGGGTGGGGGGTGGTTTCCGGAACTCTCTTCCTCAAAAGGCAGTGGGAGCAGAGTCTTTGAATATTTTTTGAGCACAGCGAGATAGATTCTCGATTAACAAAGGGGCCAAGTGTTATCGGGGGTCAGTGGGAATGTGGGGTCGAGGTTACAATCCAATCAGGCTAGATGTTGTTGAATGGGGCAGCAGGCGTGAGGGGCCGAGTGGCACACTCCTGATCCTTGCCCGTGTAACTGAATCACTTCACAGTTCCCCATGTTAAATTTCACTTCCTCCTTTGCCTGTGTCCTTTGCAAGTTTAACGCAGACTGGGTGCGGCTCGGTGGCACAGTGGTTAGCACTGCTGCCTCACAGCGCCGGGGACCCGGGTTCGATTCCCGGCTTGGGTCACTGTCTGTGCGGAGACTGCACGTTCTCCCCGTGTCTGCATCGGTTTCCTCCGGGTGCTCCAGTTTCCTCCCACTGTCCAAAGATGTGCAGGTTAGGTGCATTGGCCATGCTAAATTCTCTCTCAGTGTACCCGAACAGGTGCCGGAGTGTGGTGACTAGGGGATTTTCACAGTAACTTCATTGCAGTAATTTGTGACATTAAAAAATAAAGCAAATAAAAAAACCTCCTCTCAACTCACAATACCGGCGACTTTTCTGTCACCCGGAATCTTTGACCAGGTTATCAACTGTAGACGGGTTGAGGCTGATCCTATTGGCACATGGTGAGAACCAAAGGGTTGGAGGAGATTGGTGAAGACAGGACTGCAACATGGGGACAATATTTATCACACACCGAGGGGTTAGGATCGGGAATTTACTGTGTGAGAGTGTGGGAGAGGGATTAGGATTGGGAATTCTGTGTGAGAGTGTGGGAGAGAGATTAGAATCGGGAATTCACTGTGTGAGAGTGTGGGAGAGGGATTAGGAGCGGGAATTCACTCACTGAGAGTGTGGGAGAGGGATTAGGATTGGGAATTCTGTGTGAGAGTGTGGGAGAGGGATTAAGATTGGGAATTCTGTGTGAGAGTGTGGGAGAGGGATTAGCATTGGGAATTCTGTGTGAGAGTGTGGGAGAGGGATTAGGAGCGGGAATTCCCTACGTGAGAGTGTGGGAGAGAGATTAGAATCGGGAATTCACTCACTGAGAGTGTGGGAGAGGGATTAGGAGCGGGAATTCCCTACGTGAGAGTGTGGGAGAGAGATTAGAATCGGGAATTCACTGTGTGAGAGTGTGGGAGAGGGATTAGGATTGGGAATTCTGTGTGAGAGTGTGGGAGAGGGATTAGGATTGGGAATTCACTGTGTGAGAGTGTGGGAGAGGGATTAGGATCAGGAATTCCATGTCTGAGAGTGTGGGAGAGGGATTAGGAGCGGGAATTGCCTATGTGAGAGTGTGGGAGAGAGATTAGGATCGGGAATTCCATGTCTGAGAGTGTGGGAGAGGGATTAGGATTGGGAATTCACTCACTGAGAGTGTGGGAGAGAGATTAGAATCAGGAATTTAGTCTGTCAGAGAGCTTCATCTGTCTCTGGGAGTGAAGTCGCGGGTAAGGAGAATGTGCGGGTAAGGTTGTTTGGCCATGATAAATTGCCCCTTAGTGTCAGGGGGATTAGCAGGGTAAATACGTGGGGTTATGGGGATAGGACCTGGGTGGGATTGTTGTCGGTATAGGGAGGGGTGTAGGGGCTGGAGGACGTTACAGAAAGTTTTTTGCATGTATGGGGGTTATTGGTTTGATTTCAGACCGTGTCTCTAATGTGCTTAGATAGTTTACGACATGAAAGGGAAACAAGGGCTTAGTAGAGGAATGGGCTGTTGCTTAGCAACCAGGGGCACCTTTATGTCAGAATGACTTTTTGAGTTTAGTTTGAACTGGACCCAAAGCAGGAGGATATTAACAGCCAGAGAGGGAACTGGTGTCTGACCCTCTGCCAGAAGCAGGTGAAGAACAATGGAGTAATGGGTGAGAAATCTAGTCCCAGAAACCAAAACACAGATAGTTCTAGAAACCAGGAAATGAAAAGAGAAGTTCCAGGAACACTGAGATCAAAAGAAAGACGGGAGGTTGAATTTGAGGAATGGGCCATTGGGTTAACAGTGAGGTTGAGTGTCTTGGGTAGATATAGACAGGGTGGTCAAATGGCCGGATAAGTGGCAGATGGAATTTAACTCTGAAAAGTGTGAGGTGATGCACTTTGGAAGGAGTAATTAGACAAGGAAGTAGACTATGCAGGTCTGACACTGGGAAGTTCCGAAGAACAAAGGGACCTTGGCGTGTTTGTCCAGAGATCTCTGAAGGCGGAAAGACAGGTCATTAGGGTGGTGAAAAAGGCATATGACACACTCGCCTTTATCAATCGGGGTATAGATTACACAAGCAGAGAGGTCATGATGGAGTTGTATAGAACTTTGGTGGGGCCACAGCTGGAGCACTGTGTGCAGTTCTGGTCGCCGCATTACAGGAAGGATGTGATTGGACCGGAGGGGGTGCAGAGGAGATTAGCCAGGATGTTGCCTGGGATCGAACATTTAGTTATGAAGAGAGGTTGGATAGACTTGGGTTGTTTTCTCTGGAGCAGAGAAGACTGAGGGGCGACTTGATTGAGGTGTTCAAGATTATGAGGGGCATGGACGGAGTGGATAGGGAGCAGCTGTTACCCTTAGTTGAAGGGTCAGTTATGAAGGGACACAAGTTAAAAGTGAGGCGTGGGAGGTTTAGGGGGGAATTTGAGGAAAAAGCCTTTTTACTCAGAGGGTGGTGAGGGTCTGGAATGCGCTGCCTGGGAGGGTGGTGGAGGCGGGATGCCTCACTTCCTTTAAAAAGTACCTGGATGAGTACTTGGCACATCAAAATATTCAAAGCTATGAGCCAAGTGCTGGCAAGTGGGATTAGGGGACAGGTCAGGGCCTTTCTTGCATCGATGCAGACTCGATGGGCTGAAGGGCCTCTCCTGTACTGTAATATTCTGTGATTCTGTACTGTTCACTGAAGTTAAAGATAGGGCTGAAATGTGCAGACCTGCTGACGTTGGCTAGACAGAAGTCAGATATCTGAAGTAATCCTAAAATGGGTGACATCAGTACAACCTGTCATGTTTTATGATGGCTGGGTACCTGAGAGATTGAGTAGAAGCTTGAAAGCAAGTGCCAATTCAAGGCAGAGGAATATTGAAAGGAGAGTTGGAAATTCTGGAGGTGGATCCTTGGTGAAAACAAATGAGGGAAAGCATTGTTTAAAGGACAATTCCAAGCTGGGTCTTCTTGAGAATGGCTCTTCGAAACTCATATCATAATCTTCAGGGGGGAGCTGAGGAAAAATCCAGAGACGCTCGATTGAGTAACATTTAACTCTTGGATTCTGAGTGGGGTGTGGCTGAGCACAGTTATTGGTTTACAGGGATAGTGCAGTTACTAAAGATAAGGGGGAGTGAAAGAGTATTGATTATAATCAAAATCATCATGTCTAATAAATGTTTTTTTCACTGTTAGAAGATAATGGGATGGCGTGTGTGTCTGCTCCTCCACCTTTTCACAAAAATGTAAAAGTAATGGGTGGGATTTTACAGGCTCATTCATCCATAAAATCCCACCTGAGGTCAACAGACCTTCCGGTTATCCGTCCCCCGCCCCCTCCCATTCCCGTGACAGGTGGGGAGGTACAATTCCATCAATGCCTTTTGAGCCAGGGTTCCAAACTGGGATCTTCTAATAGAATGCACAGAATTCCTACTGTGCAGAAGGAGGCCATTCAGCCCATTGAATGTGCAATGGCTCTCCGAAAGAGTAACTTACGCAGTCCCACCTCCCCCTCCTCCCTATCCCCGTAAACCCGTGCATTGACCATGGCCAATCCACCCAACCTACATATCTGTCAGTACTGACCCTCTGGCAGTGCAGCACTCCCTCAGTACTGACCCTCTGACAGTGCGGCACTCCCTCAGTACTGACCCTCTGACAGTGCGGCACTCCCTCAGTACTGACCCTCTGACAGTGCGGCACTCCCTCAGCACTGACCCTCTGACAGTGCAGCACTCCCTGAGTACTGACCCTCTGACAGTGCGGCACTCCCTCAGTACTGACCCTCTGGCAGTGCGGCACTCCCTCAGTACTGACCCTCTGACAGTGCGGCACTCCCTCAGTACTGACAGTGCGGCACTCCCTCAGTACTGACCCTCTCACAGTGCGGCACTCCCTCAGTACTGACCCTCTGACAGTGCGGCACTCCCTCAGTACTGACCCTCTGACAGTGCAACACTCCCTCAGTACTGACCCTCTGACAGTGCAACACTCCCTCAGTACTGACCCTCTGACAGTGCAGCACTCCCTCAGTACTGACCCTCTGGCAGTGCGGCAGTCCCTCAGTACTGACCCTCTGACAGTGCGGCACTCCCTCAGTACTGACAGTGCGGCACTCCCTCAGTACTGACCCTCTGACAGTGCAACACTCCCTCAGCACTGACCCTCTGACAGTGCAACACTCCCTCAGTACTGACCCTCTGACAGTGCGGCACTCCCTCAGCACTGACCCTCTCACAGTGCGGCACTCCCTCAGTACTGACCCTCTGACAGTGCGGCACTCCCTCAGCACTGACCCTCTGACAGTGCAACACTCCCTCAGTACTGACCCTCTGACAGTGCGGCACTCCCTCAGCACTGACCCTCTCACAGTGCGGCACTCCCTCAGTACTGACCCTCTGACAGTGCAACACTCCCTCAGTACTGACCCTCTGACAGTGCGGCAGTCCCTCAGTACTGACCCTCTGACAGTGCGGCAGTCCCTCAGTACTGACCCTCTGACAGTGCGGCACTCCCTCAGTACTGACCCTCTGGCAGTGCGGCAGTCCCTCAGTACTGACCCTCTGACAGTGCGGCACTCCCTCAGTACTGACAGTGCGGCACTCCCTCAGTACTGACCCTCTGACAGTGCAACACTCCCTCAGTACTGACCCTCTGACAGTGCAGCACTCCCTCAGCACTGACCCTCTGACAGTGCAACACTCCCTCAGTACTGACCCTCTGACAGTGCGGCACTCCCTCAGCACTGACCCTCTCACAGTGCGGCACTCCCTCAGTACTGACCCTCTGACAGTGCGGCACTCCCTCAGCACAGACCCTCTGACAGTGCAACACTCCCTCAGTACTGACCCTCTCACAGTGCGGCACTCCCTCAGTACTGACCGTCTGACAGTGCAACACTCCCTCAGCACAGACCCTCTGACAGTGCAACACTCCCTCAGTACTGACCCTCTGACAGTGCAGCACTCCCTCAGCACTGACCCTCCGACAGTGCAGCACTCCCTCAGTACTGACCCTCTGACAGTGCGGCACTCCCTCAGCACTGACCCTGTGACAGTGCGGCACTCCCTCAGTACTGACCCTGTGACAGTGCGGCACTCCCTCAGTACTGACCCTATGACAGTGCAGCACTCCCTCAGTACTGACCCTCTGACAGTGCGGCACTCCCTCAGTACTGACCCTCTGACAGTGCGGCACTCCCTCAGTACTGACCCTCTGACAGTGCGGCACTCCCTCAGTACTGACCCTCTGACAGTGCGGCACTCCCTCAGTACTGACCCTCTGACAGTGCGGCACTCCCTCAGTACTGACCCTCTGACAGTGCGGCACTCCCTCAGTACTGACCCTCTGACAGTGCGGCACTCCCTGTCTCTGGAGAGATTATTGGAATGTTCTCTGCAGTGTGGAGAACGGTGCGGAGAAATTCCTGTGATGGAATCATGCGAATGGCCGCTCTTTAGCCTGACAGTGTGGTGAGGGGGTACTGCGGGGTGTGAATAAACTCAGGACCACATGCAGTGTTAAGCTGTGGTAAATAAAGCCCAGGCTCGCTTCACATGCCCTCAGTAGGCCTTGCGATGGGAACTGAGTGCACAAAACATTCCTCCAGCCCATTCTGGGCACCACTCACTCGAGCTGGGATGTCAGTGTCTCGGGAAGGGTGCAGAGCAGATTAACTGGAATGGAACCTGGAAGGAATCCCTGAGTCAGGGAAACTCCAAAGCTCAGGATGAAGACACTCAGCCCTTCTTGTGTGTGCCTGCCAGCCTTCTGTATGTCACTGTGTCCCACTACCCCACAATCCTCCTCCAGCCCTGTACACAACTACTGATCAGTCAACAATCCAATTATTTTTCAAAATTCTTGATTGGATCTCCCTCTCCCACTCCCACACTCTCAGAGAGTGAATTCCCGATCTTAATCCCCTCTCCCACAAACTCACACAGTGAATTCCCAATCCTAATCCCTCTCCCACACTCTCAGACATGGAATTCCTGATCCTAATCCCTCTCCCACACTCTCACACAGTGAATTCCCGATCCTAATCTCTCTCCCACACTCTCACATAGGCAATTCCCGCTCCTAATCCCTCTCCCACACTCTCAGACATGGAATTCCTGATCCTAATCCCTCTCCCACACTCTCACACAGTGAATTCCCGCTCCTAATCCCTCTCCCACACTCTCACACAGAATTCCCAATCCTAATCCCTCTCCCACACTCTCACACAGAATTCCCAATCCTAATCCCTCTCCACACTCTCACACAGTGAATTCCCGATTCTAATCTCTCTCCCACACTCTCAGTGAGTGAATTCCGATTCTAATCTCTCTCCCACACTCTCACGTAGGGAATTCCCGCTCCTAATCCCTCTCCCACACTATCACACAGAATTCCCAATGCTAATCCCTCTCCCACACTCTCACACAGAATTCCCAATCTTAATCCCTCTCCCACACTCTCACACAGAATTCCCAATCCTAATCCCTCTCCCACACTCTCAGTGAGTGAATTCCCGCTCCTAATCCCTCTCCCACACTCTCACACAGTGAATTCCCGATTCTAATCTCTCTCCCACACTCTCACACAGAATTCCCAATCCTAATCCCTCTCCCACACTCTCACACAGTAAATTCCCGATCCTAACCCCTCGGTGTGTGATAAATATTGTCCCCATGTTGCAGTCCTGTCTTCACCAATCTCCTCCAACCCTTTGGTTCTCACCATGTGCCAATAGGATCAGCCTCAACCCGTCTACAGTTGATAACCTGGTCAAAGATTCCGGGTGACAGAAAAGTCGCCGGTATTGTGAGTTGAGAGGAGGTTTTTTTATTTGCTTTATTTTTTAATGTCACAAATTACTGCAATGAAGTTACTGTGAAAATCCCCTAGTCACCACACTCCGGCACCTGTTCGGGTACACTGAGAGAGAATTTAGCATGGCCAATGCACCTAACCTGCACATCTTTGGACAGTGGGAGGAAACTGGAGCACCCGGAGGAAACCGATGCAGACACGGGGAGAACGTGCAGTCTCCGCACAGACAGTGACCCAAGCCGGGAATCGAACCCGGGTCCCCGGCGCTGTGAGGCAGCAGTGCTAACCACTGTGCCACCGAGCCGCACCCAGTCTGCGTTAAACTTGCAAAGGACACAGGCAAAGGAGGAAGTGAAATTTAACATGGGGAACTGTGAAGTGATTCAGTTACACGGGCAAGGATCAGGAGTGTGCCACTCGGCCCCTCACGCCTGCTGCCCCATTCAACAACATCTAGCCTGATTGGATTGTAACCTCGACCCCACATTCCCACTGACCCCCGATAACACTTGGCCCCTTTGTTAATCGAGAATCTATCTCGCTGTGCTCAAAAAATATTCAAAGACTCTGCTCCCACTGCCTTTTGAGGAAGAGAGTTCCGGAAACCACCCCCCACTCCCCCCCACCCCCCCCACCCCCCCTCCACCCGTGCCCACCGAGAGAAAACATTTCTCTTCATCTCCATCTGAAATAGGCGACCATTTATTTTTATACAGTGACCCTTGGTTCTAGATCCTCCAACAAGAGGAAATATCCTCTCCACATCCACCCTGTCAACACCCTCAAGATCTTAAAGATCTCGATCAAGTTGCCTCTTACTCTTCTAAACTCCAGTAGATACAAACCTAACCTCTCCAACCTTTCTTCATTAGACATTAGACCCGTACACTCCTGGGATTAGTCTAGAATCATAGAATCATAGAATCCCTATGTGCAGAAGAGGACCATCGGTGCAGATTCGATGGGCCGAATGGTCTTCTTCTGCACTGTAGGCATTCTATGATTCTATGCAGTAGGACAGAATGAAACAACGGTTAATAAAGCATATTGTATCCTAGGCTTTATTAATAGGAGCAGAGAGGATAAGAGCACTGAGGTTATGATAAAGTTGAATAAGACATTGGTTTAGCCTAAACTGGAATATTGTCTCCAGTTCTGACTGTCACACTGCAGGTTGGACGCGAAGGTGTTCGAGAGAGGAGAAAGATTCACCATGGTTCCAGGGATGTGGGATTTCAGTGACATGACTCGATTGGAAAATCTGGGATTATTCTGGGAGAACAAAAGGCCAAGAGAGAGAATTAAAAATAAAACACAGCGTATGCTGAAATCTGATGCAAAGCAGAAAATGCTGGAAAATCCCAGCAGGTCTGACAGTATCGATGGAGAGAGAATAGAGCCAACGTTTTGAGTCTGGATGACGCTTGGACAGAGCTGAGGTGGAGAGGGAGATTTGATCGAGGGGTTCAAAATCGTGAGGGGGTTTGGGATGGAGTGGCGAGGGAGGAACTCTTCCCATTGGGGAGGGATCGGGAACCGGGGAACACAGATTGAAGGTAATTGGGAAAATGATCTGATGGGGAAATGAGATCTATCGACTCAACGAGTTGTTGCGATCTGGAAGGCGCGGCCTGAAAGGGCGGTGGAAGCAGATTCAACAGGAACTTTCAAAAGGGGCAATTGGAGAAATACTGGAAGGGGAAAATTTACAGGGATGTTGGGGGAGAGAGCAGGGGAGGGCGTGAGTGGGGACTAATTGGAGAGATCTTTCAAAGAGCTAGCACAGGATACACAAAGGGCCAAATGGCCTCATTTGATGCTCTATTATTCCACAATATAACTTTGTCCTTGAACTACAGATCGCATTTGCAGGGTGTCAGGAGCATGGGCATCAGGAGGCAGCTTGGGGTATGCTGTATGTGACGATACTGTGCCTTTAAGGAATATCCTTGGGTCATGTTTCTTGTGCAGGATTTGTTTTAGCAGCCAGTTCTATTATCGGTGCTGCTTTGTCTGTACCTGGCAGTCCCTGTTGTTACTGCAGCAGCATAATTGATCTTAATTGCTACAATGTTTGTTTTAATCTGGACTAATGCAAGGTTGGTATTTAGTGTTTGCAAGAACAAAGAACAGTACAGCACAGGAACAGGCCCTTCGGCCCTCCAAGCCTGTGCCAATCATGATGCCTGCCTAAACTAAAACCGTATGCACTTACGGAGACCGTATCCTTCCAATCCCATCCTATTCATGTATTCGTCTGGTTGCCTCTTAAATGCCGCTATCCTACCTGCTCCCACCACCTCCCCGGGCAGCGTATTTCCCCTGGGGCTTTTCAGTGTGAGGGTTGATTCGGGTTTTGACAGGAAAGGTCATGTGACTGGGTGGGGCTCGGCGCTCAAAGAGAAGCCCAGCTCAGTTGCTGCTTGGGATCTGCAGAGAGAAGAAATAGCTCTCTGTCTGTCTCTTTTTGGAGAGTGTGACTGCCAGAAAATAGGAATTTTTCTCTGAGGTTCTGCTGTTTGAAGGTCGAGTTTTCTCTGGAATCTGCCGTATGGGAGTCAGAATGCAAGTGTCTTTCTGCATTTGTCCAGAGGGGTTAAAGGTTGGAAGTCTCCATGTAAGCAACTCTGTTTTTGGTAATAATTGGTTCTGAATTAAGATGTAAGTCTACAGGGATATTGCTTAAATTATAGAGATCGATAGCTGTTAAGAATTATGCTTTGCCTTGTTTAAGTGTTTTATTGGTACAAGTAATGCTAATTCTTTTTGCTATATTCTAACTGTGTTGCTAAATAAAGTTTGTTTTAATAAAAGCTTCCTAATGGGTCAATAGAATCACACCTGGAGTGAAACTACAATTGTATAGGGTGTTGTTGAGGCTACACCTGGAGTATTGTGTATAGTTTTGGTGTCCTTATCTGAGGAAGGATGTCCTTGCTATGGAGGGAGCACAGCGAAGGTTTACCAGGCTGATTCCTGGGATGGCAGGTCTGTCATATGAGGAGAGACTAAGCCAGTTAGGATTATATTCACTGGAGTTTAGAAGAGTGAGAAAGGATCTCGTAGCAACTTATAGAATTCTAACAGTGTTAGATAAGGTAGATTCAGAAAGAATGTTCCCTATGGTGGGGGAGTGCAGAACTAGGGGACATAGTTTGAGGATAAGGGATAAATCTTTTTGGACTGAGGTGAGGGGACATTTCTTCATGCAGAGGGTGGCACAGTGGTTAGCACTGCTGCCTCAGAGCACCAGGGATCCGGGATTCGATTCCCGGCTTGGGTCACTGTATGTGTGGCGTTTGCATGTTCTCCCCGTGTCTGCGTGGGTTTCCTCCGGGTGCTCCAGTTCCCTCCCATAGAGGTGTAGGTTACGTTGATTGGCCGTGCTAAATTGCCCCTGAGTGTCCCAAGATATGTAGGTTAGGCTAAATATCCCTTTAGTGTCAGGGGGACTAGCTAGGGTAAATGCATGGGGTTAGGGAATGGGGCCTGGCTGGGATTGTGGTCAGTGCAGACTCGATGGGCCGAATGGCCTCCTTCTGCACTGTAGGGATTCTATGATTCTACGACGGGGGTGGGGAAAGGTTCATTTGACTGATTCCTGGGATGAGAGGGTTGTCCCTGAGAGGAGAGATTGGGCCCAGGTCCTTAGGAGTCCAAAGGAATGAGCGGTCATCTTGCACGTGATTAATTCGGAAAGGGTTTGACGGGGTCGAAGACAGTGTGAGGCTGTTTTACACCCCTCCCCCACCCTGGCAAGGCTGGTGCACATTGGGGTATGGTCACGAACTTGTGATGACATGGAGGGAGGTGGCCATTTTGAACAGAGACAAGGAGAAATGTCTTCACTCGGAGGGGGTGATGAATCTGTGGAAACCTCTCCCCAATCCCAGAGAGTTCCGGACACTCCGTCACTGAGTGCATTCAAAACCGAGCAGGGTGGCACGGTGGCACTGTGGTTGGCACTGCTGCCTCACAGCGCCAGGGACCCAGGTTCAATTCTCGGCTTGGGTCACTGTCTGTGTGGCGTTTGCACGTTCTCCTCATGTCTGCGTGGGTTTCCTCCGGGTGCTCCGGTTTCCTCCCACAGTTCAAAGATGTGCAGGTTGGGTGGATTGGCCGTGCTAAATTGCCTCTTGGCAGGATGGATATGAGGGGTTATGGGGATGGGTGAGATTGTTGTGATGGGTGCAGACTCGATGGGCCAAGTGGCCTTCTTCTGCGCTGTAGGGATTCAGTAATTCTAGGACCGAGATCGAGAGATTTAGAACAGAGAAGAGTACAGCACAGGAACAGGCCCTTCGGCCCACCATGTTATGCTGAACATGGTGCCAAATTAAACTAATCCCTTCTGCCTACCGTGCTCCATATCCCTCTAATCCTTGCATATTCATGCGCTTATCTAAAAGCCCCTTAAATGCCCCTATCGTATCTGCCTCCACCACCACCCCGACAGCAGGTAGCAGATACCTACCACTCTCTGTGTAAAAACATCTCCTTTGACCATTCCCCCTCTCACCTTCAGTACATGCTCCCGAGTATTAGATATTTCAACTCTGGGGAAAAGATTCTGACTGTCAACCCTATCTACGCCTCTCATAATTTTATACCTCTATCAGGTCTCCCCTCAGCCTCCGCCGCTCCAGAGAAAACAACCCTAGTTTGTCCAGCATCTCCTTATAGCTCATATACCCTCTAATCCAGGCAGCATCCTGGTAAACCTCCTCTGCACCCTCTCCAAAGCCTCCACATCCTGATTTGATTTGATGAGATTTGATTTATTATTGTCACATGTATTAGGATACAGTGAAAAGTATTGTTTCTTGCACGCTATACAGACAAAGCATACCATTCATAGAGAAGGAAAGGAAAGAGTGCAGAATGTAGCGTTACAGTCATAGCTAGGGTGTAGGGAAAGATCAACTTAGGTCCATTCGAAAGTCTGACGGCAGCAGGGAAGAAGCTGTTCTTGAGTCGGTCGGTACATGACCCCAGACTTTTGTACCTTTTTCCCAATGGAAGTAGGTGGAAGAGAGAAGTCCGGGGAGTGTGGGGTCCTTAATTATGCTGGCTGCTTTGCCGAGGCAGCGGGAAGTGTAGACAGAGTCAATGGATGGGAGGCTGGTTTGTGTGATGGACTGGGCTACATTCACAACCTTGCAGTCTTAGACCTAGTTTCTTGTGGTCTTGGGCAGAGCAGGAGCCAGACCAAGCTGTGATACATCCGGAGAGAATGCTTTCTGTGATGCATCTGTAAAAGTTGGTGAGAGTCGTAGTGGACATGTCAAATTTCCTTAGCCTTCATGTAATGTGGTGACCAGAATTGAACCCAATAGTCTTAAGTGTGGCCTAACCAAAGTTTTATAAAGCTGTCACATGACATCCTGACTCTTACACTCAATGCCTCGACCAATCGGGGCAGGCGTGCCACACGCCTTCTTTACCACCCTAACTACTTGTGTGGGCACTTTCAGGGAGCTACGGACTTGAACCCCAAGATCCGTCTGTACATCAAAGCACTTTATGGGCTTTGAGTGATAGGGCAGGGAAGGTGGAGTGAGTGAGGGAGATGGTCAGCCATGATTGCATTGATAGGGAAGGCTCAAGGGGCTGAATGGCCTCCTCCTGCTCACAGACTGCGCGTTCTTGCCTTCTCGGTTTTCGGATGGTCAGTCCGGTAACTTGCGTTCTGTGTTTCTTTTCAGCCTCAGCGTCCTCCGATGATAAGATTGTCGGGGGGTATGAGTGCAGCCCTCACTCTGTACCCTGGCAAGTCTCGCTGGACATGGGCTACCACGGCTGTGGGGGCTCTCTCATCAGTGACAGATGGGTCATCTCTGCTGCCCACTGCTGGTACTAGTAAGTGAGATCCATCTGCCTAATTCCCATCGCGGGAGTTCCTTATTCAGCCTTTCATCCACGTGCTAGCCCTCTGCAAGAGTAACTCAGCCTCTCCCACGCCCTCTATCTCCTCCCCATAACCCTGCACACTTCTCCCCATCCAGTTAATGATCCGATGCCCCTTTGGAAAGCTTCGATTGAATCTGCTTCCCCCACACTCTCTCAGGCACCAATCCTAACCACTCACTGGGAGATAAAGTTTCTCCTTGTATCTCCATTGAGCCTTTCACCTTCAAACCGTGACCCCCCTCCCCCCCCCCACCCCCCCCCCCCACTCTGATTCCCAATCCGTCCACCAATAGGAACAGTTCCTCCCTCTCCACTTTGTCCCAGAGCCCCCCCGCGAAATTGAACACCTCAATCAGATCTCCCTCTCCATCTTCTCTTCCCCCGTAGAGAACAATCCCAGATTCTACGATCGATCCACGTTGCTGAGCTCCCTCATCCCCGGAATAAGTCTGAGGAAAGTTTGTCCGAGCGTTTTCCTGTTTTTTATTCAGGATTTGCAACACCTGCAGTTCTGAGGAAGGACTTGATGGCGGGTGGAATTTTCTAGATCATTCCCCACAAAGAGTTTGGATAGCCCCTCCCCCAAACGCACAGGATCCTTGGAATGCTACCTGACGGGAGAGTCAGTAACGTTGATGGAGGGACAGGTAATGGCCTCAGGACACCTGGGAGAATCCCCTCTCTCTGTCACCTTCCCCAATGCCCCTCCCCCCCCCCACCCCCCAGCCCCCTCTCCTTCCAGATACTGACCACGGGATCTTGTAGGAGGACCAGGGGTCATGAGGGGGTGAGGGTGGAGGGTTGGGATGTGAGAAAGAATGTTTTGCTCTCAGATCTGGAACTAACTTCCTACGAGGGGCATGGGGTGGGAGGGGGTGGAGAAGATGGAAGATATGGTGGAAATTGGATGGGAACTGGAGGAAAATGGATTTTCAGGAAAATGGGGATAGAGCAGGAGGTGGGGGAGTGGTGTCTGACTGGATTAATGTACCAAGAGGCAGCAGGAATTCGATGGGCTGAATGGACGTGTCAGAATAATTCATTATGGTCTCAGTTCTCCCAAGTGGGGCCTGAAGGTCTCCTGATTCAGAGGCCACGACACTCATCCGTAAAAATATCCATTCATGGGATGTGAGTGTCGCTGGCCGGGTCCAGCATTTATTGCCCATCCCTAATTACCCCTTGAGAAGGTGGTGGGTGAGCCGCCATCTTGAACCCACTGCAGTCCCTGAGGTGTAGGTACACCCACAGTGCTGTTAGAGAGGGAGTTCCAGGATGAAGGGGAGGCGATGGCCTTGTGGTATTATCGCTAGACTATTAATCCAGAAATTCAGCTGATGTTCTGGAGACCTGGGTTCAAATCCCGCCACGGCAGCTGGTGGAATTCGAATTCTATAAAAATATCTGGAATTAAGAATCTACTGATGACCATGAAACCATAGTTGATTGTCAGAAAAGCCCATCTGGTTCACTCATGGTCTTTAGGGAAGGAAATCTGCTGCCCTTACCTGGTCTGGCCTACACGTGACTCCAGAGCCACAGCAATGTGGTTGACTTTTAACTGCCCACGGGCAACTAGGGATGGGCAATAAATGCTGGCCAGCCAGAGACGCCCGTGTCCCACAAATGAATTTAAAAAAATTGACCCCAGCAACAGTGAAGGAACGGATATATTTCCAAGTTAGGATGGTGAGTGAGGCGGAGGGGAACCTCGAGGTGGTGGTGTTCCCAGATATTTGCTGCTCCTTGTCCTTCTAAATAGTAGCGGTTGTGGGATTGTGGAAAGATGGGAGAAATGGGCATCCATTTTGGTGGGAATAACAACAAAATGGACTATTATTTAAATAGTAAAAACTTGCAGCATGCTGCTGTGCAGAGGGACCTGGGTGTCCTTGTGCATGAATCACAAAAGGTTGGTTTGCAGGTGCAGCAGGTAATTAAGAAGGCAAATGGAATTTTGTCCTTCATTGCTAGAGGGATGGAGATTAAAAACAGCGAGGTTATGTTGCAGCTGTATAAGGTGCTGGTGAGGCCACACCTGGAGTACTGTGTACAGTTTTGGTCTCCTTACTTGAGAAAGGATATACTGGCACTGGAGGGGGTACAGAGGAGATTCACTAGGTTGATTCCGGAGTTGAGAGGATTGGCTTATGAGGAGAGACTGAGTAGACTGGGGCGAAACTCATTGGAATTCAGAAGAATGAGTGGGGATCTTATGGAAACATATAAGATTATGAAGGGAATAGATAAGATAGAAGCAGGGAAGTTGTTTCCACTGGCAGGTGAAACTAGAACAAGGAGGCATGGCCTCAAAATATGGAGGAGCAGATTTAGGACTGAGTTGAGGAGGAACTTCTTCACACAAAGGGTTGTGAATCTGTGGAATTCCCTGCCCAGTGAAGCAGTTGAGGCTACCTCACTGAATGTTTTTAAGGCAAGGATAGATAAATTTTTGAACAGTAAAGGAATTAAGGGTTATGGTGAGTGGGCGGGTAAGTGGAGCTGAGTCCACAAAAAGATCAGCCATGATCTGATTGAATGGCGGGACAGACTTGAGGGGCCGGATGGCCTACTCCTGCTCCTAGTTCTTATGTTCTTATGAGACTGATGGAAGGGAGCGGGGTGATGGTGGGACGATCTCGCTGCTCCTTCTCGGGAGGTTTGAAGGGAGTTAGAGAGGGATTCAGGTCGTGACGTTTGTGTGGAATGAGATTTAACACTAACCTTGTCTTCACAGCCCCAGTCATCTGAAAGTGCTGCTCGGAGCACATAACCTGAAGGTGCACAGCAGTGGTGAGCAACTGGTTGGTGTGGAGAGCATTTACTGGCATCAGCAGTACAATTACCAAACCTTAGACTACGATATCATGCTGGTAAAACTCGCTCGGTCTGTGACGATGACTGACTTCATCAAACCCGTGCCACTGCCCACTGTATGCCCACTCCCCGACACCCAATGCATTGTCTCTGGCTGGGGCAACATCTACTCCGATAACGGTAGGCGCACCGTGAACAATTTTCTCTCATTTCAGTTCGAGCGAGGGGGCAAAGGGACATGTATCATCGATACCGGAACAATATCAGAGTAATAGACATCAACACAACAGATACCTGTCCTGGGAGTGTCTGATGGGGACAGTGTAGAGGGAACTTTACCCTGTATCTAACCCCGTGCTGTCCCTGTCCTGGGAGTGTTTGATGGGGACAGTGTAGAGGGAACTTTACCCTGTATCTAACCCCGTGCTGTACCTGTCCTGGGAGTGTTTGATGGGGACAGTGTAGAGGGAGCTTTACTCTGTATCTAACCCCGTGCTGTACCTGTCCTGGGAGTGTTTGAGGGGGACAGTGTAGAGGGAGCTTTACTCTGTATCTAACCCCGTGCTGCACCTGTCCTGGGAGTGTTTGATGGGGGACGGTGTAGAGGGAGCTTTACTCTGTATCTAACCCCATGCTGTACCTGTCCTGGGAGTGTTTGAGGGGGACAGTGTAGAGGGAGCTTTACTCTGTATCTAACCCCGTGCTGTCCCTGTCCTGGGAGTGTTTGATGTGGACAGTGTCGAGGGAGCTTTACTCTGTATCTAACCCCGTGCTGTCCCTGTCCTGGGAGTGTTTGATGGGGACAGTGTAGAGGGAGCTTTACTCTGTATCTAACCCCGTGCTGTACCTGTCCTGGGAGTGTTTGATGGGGACAGTGTAGAGGGAGCTTTACTCTGTATCTAACACCATGCTGTCCCTGTCCTGGGAGTGTTTGATGGGGACAGTGTAGAGAATTGAGTGTGTGTGGGACTAAGTTTGAGGAAAAGTTGCTGGCTCTCTGTCTTGTCTAATGAAGAATTATTGATTTTCTTTGCAAAGTGTTCATGCCAGATGAACTCCAATGTGTGAATGTGCCATTGATGAATGATGCTGCTTGTAACCAAGGCTACCCTGGACTTATCACCAGCCACATGATCTGTGCTGGCTACATGGAGGGTGGAAAAGA
Source organism: Mustelus asterias (assembly GCF_964213995.1). NCBI lineage: Eukaryota > Metazoa > Chordata > Chondrichthyes > Carcharhiniformes > Triakidae > Mustelus > Mustelus asterias. The sequence goes on along the minus strand of NC_135820.1, from coordinate 2,124,117 downwards.
CGCTTGCAATGTAAGTATCGTTACACCATCAGTTACCCGAAAGGACCTCCCATTCTTCATTGGCGGATCACCCCGTGGCATTGCTCCTCGTGTGAGCGCAATCTGTTCTATTACACCTATCCACGCAAAAACAACTTGCATTTGTATAGCGCCTCTCCCAGCCTCCAAATGTTTCATATTTCCTCAGAGTCTGGCCAGTCTTGTAACATCGAGCTGCGTACAGTGAGATCCCAGGAACAGCAGTGAGTTAATGACCCCGGCCATCCACTTTTCAATAACTGTGTTTGAGGGGTCATTATCAGCCTGGCGTTACGGGGCTCAAGCCCCAGGGCTCAGATCCGTCCCCATGGGCAGTTAATGCAGAGGTGCGTGAGGCCTACCCACCGAGACAGACCTTCCCCTAACCCTGTGACACAGCGGGAGTTCCCACGAGCAGGAACATCCTTGCCCACTTCCCATGCATCTTGAAATGTGCTTCTAAGGAATGGGGATTAATCCCCCTGCTGTTTTCCAGCTGGTATTCTTGACCTATGGGTGGCTATGTCCCAAAATCAAATCTGGCCCCAGCAAACAAACTTTCTGTCTGCAAGCACTCTTCCAATTCCGGCCTCTTGAGCATCCCCCAAATCCCATCGCTCCACCATTGGCGGCCGTGACTACAGCTGCCTGGGGTGTGGAGGGGGCCCTCAGCTCTGGAATTCCCTCCCTAAACCTCTCCACCTCCTTCTCCCACTCTCCTTCTCTCACTCCCTCCCTCTCTCTCCAAAAACGGTCCTTAAATCTTCTTTCTTTGACCGAGCTTTTGATCTCCTAGCCGTCCCCATAACATTTCCTCATGTGGCCGGCGGGCAGGCGGCGGGGTGGAGTGGGGGGGGGATCACATTTTGTTTAATAATCAATCACCCAGGAATGTTTGACTGTGTTAAAGGTGCTATATAAATGCAAACTGTTTGTGGAAATGTCATTGCAAACACAAAACAGTGGACATATCTAAAATAACGGACAATTCCAAAATGGCGAACAATTCCAAAATGGCGCACAATTCCAAAATGGCGGACAATTACAAAATGGCGCACAATTCCAAAATGGCGGACAATTCCAAAATGGCGGACAATTCCAAAATGGTGGACAATTCCAAAATGGCGGACAAGTTTAGTAAATGGTAAACTCTAAATATTTTCCGTGGCTGCGATTTGGAACCTGGAATTTGCTGCACTATCGCTGCATTCCCATTCCACCCCCCAACCCCTTCAATATTCTTTCCCTCATAAACAGTATTAAAAGGGAAATGAGAATTAATAATTGCCAAATGAGACATTGGCCAGGATTCTCCGGCCTCGCCCGCGGCTGGGATTCTCCAGTCCCGCTGCAGTGAATGGAGTGAATTTGGCACTGAGCGATAAATTTTACGTTCTCACTGGCAGCGGGGGGCGGGGGCGAACGGGATCAGAGAATCCCGGCATCTTGGGTTGATTCAGAGCCAGTGTTGAACACCTCTTACCCGGGGCATATCGGAACCATTCTCTCACACAAGGCAGCTGTAATGTAGGTGCTATATTTGTGCACCGGGATTAAACCACCGACACACCAGAGTTATACTGCTGGCTGCGCAGTGACGTTGGCTGCAAAAATTATCATTTAGTCTCCCCCTTCCTTTTGCTGTATAAATGGACACCCCCTCCTGATCCCTCCCTGCTCACGTCTCTTTCGCGTAACCACTTACTCTTCAATGGCTTTCTAACTCACTACTGCAGGGAGACTCCGGGGGACCTTTGGTGTGTGACGGGATCCTCCAAGGTATTGTGTCGTGGGGACGGGGATGTGCGCTGAGGGATTCCCCTGGCGTCTACACCAAGGTCTGCTCACTGCTGCCCTGGATCCATGATATCATGGCTACAAAGTGAGAACATCGGAGATATCCTCATTAACAGCACGGAGAGAGGAGAGGATTCAGCTCCCTCGCTGTGCCCAGCAACTCGCAAAATAATAATAAAGAGTTCATTCTGAGATCACCTCCGTCTCTCTCCTTTCTTTATCATCCACACACTGGTACCAACAGCAAGGACACATTTACACACACACTCACTCACTCACACACATTCACACACACACACACACACTCACATTCACTCACACACACACTCACACACTCACTCACTCACACACACACACACACACACACTCACATTCACTCACACACACACTCACACACTCACTCACTCACACACACACACTCACACACACACACTCACATTCACTCACACACACACTCACACACTCACTCACTCACACACACACTCACACACACACATTCACACACACACACACACACTCACATTCACTCACACACACACTCACACACTCACTCACTCACTCACACACACACACTCACACACACACACTCACATTCATTCACACACACACTCACACACTCACTCACTCACACACACACTCACACACACACATTCACACACTCACTCACACACACACATTCACATTCACTCACACACACACTCACACACACACAGATTCACACAGACACACACACACACACACACACACATTCACACACTCACACTCACTCACTCACACACTCATTCACACACACACTCACAGATTCACACAGACACACACACATTCACACACACACACACACTCATTCACACACTCACACATTCATACACACACACTCACACAGATTCGCACACACTCACACTCACTCACACATTCATTCACACACTCACACACACACAGATTCTCACACACACACTACTCTCACTCTCACACACACAGATGCACACACGCACACACACAAGCTCTCTCACATACATACACTCATGCACACACAGACACACACACACACACAAACTAAGACACAGACACACACCATATCAGATTCACTAATGTCCTTTGGGGAATGAAATCTGCTGTCCGTACCTGGTCTGGCCTACGTGTGAATCCAGAGCCACAGCAATGTGGTTGCCTCCCAACTGGCCTCTGAGCTGGCCGAGTGAGACACGCAGCTGTTTCAAACGACAATGAAGACTAAAAGGAACGGGAGGCGATGGACCACCCGGCATCGACCACGGCACCACGAAAACCAACGACAAACCCAACCCTGCCGAGCCTGCAAGATCCTCCTAACCAACCCCTGGGGGCCTGGGAGAGCTCCCTCTCTGACTCGTCAAGCAGCAGCCTGACATCATGTCATGTCCCAACTATGTTCAGGATTGTGGGTTTGAACAGAAAGAAAAGTGTTTGCACATGGAGATTGAAACTAACACAGAGCAGCTTTTGTTGAAGAGTTGCTCTCTCTGCACTCCGTCAAGCACAAAACTGAGAATAAAACCGCAGTCTTAACACACACCCTCACAATATCATCATCAAATCATATGATCAGCTCTTAAAGCAACCTGCAACCTCTTAAATATATAACATCCCTCCCCTTTACTTCTGTGGTCATGACAATAAATTATTACAATATTATATCTACATAGGATTAATAATACTCCAGACACAGTACTATTCAAGATTAATCACCATACCCAGTCAACAAGAAAGTCGATGAGGACAATCTCTATTCCTCTGGTTGTATTCTGAGATCTGGCTGTCCTTAACCCGAGAAGTACGATTTGGAACTTTGGTCAAGACTTCTTCTCTTGGAACTAATTCTGCATCATTCTCATAGAATCATAAAATCCCTACAGTGCAGAAGGAGGCCATTCAGCCCATCGAGTCTGCACCGACCACAATCCCACCCAGATCCCATTCCCGTAACCCCATGCATTTACCCTGCTAATCCCCCGACACTAGGGGCAATTTAGCATGGCCAATCAACCTAACCCGCGCATCTTTGGACTGTGGGAGGAAACCGGAGCACCCGGAGGAAACCCAACCAGACAAGGGGAGAATGTGCAAAATCCGCACACTGACCCGAGGGCGGAATTGAACCCGGATCCATGGCACTGTGAGGCAGCAGTGCTAACCACTGTGCCACCGTGTCATGTCGTATAAAAAAGACACTATCATCAGGCAACTCAAATTCAATTAAGTCTTTCCTGGTCGTATTCACAACACTCGGGGCCAAAGAAGTTGGTATTTCAGAAGATAATTCTGCAAAATCATTTCAAGATATCAACAATTGGTGTCGCTAAACTAGTTCATCTCCAGTTTGAACTGTTAAGAAATTCAACCCATTTTTGCTGAAACTATGCCTGGTGCCCATTTCTCATCGGTGCGGCCCGGTGGCACGGTGGTTGGCGCTGCTGCCTCACAGCGCCAGGGATCCGGGTTCAATTCCGGCCTTGGGTCACTGTCTGTGAGGAGTTTGCACGTTCTCCCCGTGTCTGCGTAGGTTTCCTCCGGGTGCTCCGGTTTCCTCCCACAGTCCAAAGATGTGCGGGTTAGGTGCATTAGCCGTGCTAAATTCCTCCAGGATGTGTAGGTTAGAGCGATTGGCAGGGTAAATATGTGGGGTTACGGGAATAGGGCCTGGGTGGGGATTGTTGTTGGTGCAGGCTCGATGGGCCGAATGGCCTCTTTCTGCACTAAGGATTCTATGATTTGTGGCAGAATTCCACGCCAACACTCGATCTCCTTGTTGAAATGAGCATTGTCTATCCTCACTTCTCATCGAACAACTGGAGATTGGTGTTTGATGCTCCACTTTCCCTGAAGTTTCCCAAGGGAATAACAAATCAAATATAGTTCTCAACTTTCTCCTCAAGAGCAGGTGAGCTTTGGGTGGTCACAGGAGTAGTGTTTCTATAAGATACCAAAAAGCAATGCACACAACATGATAATGAACCTTGCTCTTTTGAAGCTTTTAAAGAAGGTTTCAGGGATTGACAAATCTTTCAGCTGATCCATTGTTTAAGGTGTGGAGTTTATATTCTGAATACCGTTGACTTTGAGATAATGCTCAAACTTTTGTGAAGTAAATTGCGAACGATTATCACTAACAATCTGTTCTGGTTTACCAAATCTTGCAAAAATGTCATCATGTTTTTCAATGGTTTGCTCAGATGTAGTAGATCTGATGATAACAACTTCGAGCCACTCTGAGTGCGCATCAATTAACACCAAGAACATGCAACCCTCAAACAGACCAGCAAAAGCTACGTGTAATCGTTGCCGTGACATTTTAGGCCACTCCCAAGGGTGTCAAGGAAACAGCGGTGGTGTATTCATTATTCATTCACAGGATTGGAACTGTCCCACTTTCTCTTCAATCTGTGTATCCAAAACCCGGTCACCAAACAAAACCTATCATCCGGACCAGACAAAGATGTCCTTCATGTCGTTGTTCAAGAGCTCTTCCACACAGACTGGGGGTGGCACAGTGGCACAGTGGTTAGCACTGCTGCCTCACAGCGCCAGGGACCCGTGTTCAATTCTGGCCTCGGGTCACTGTCTGTGTGAAGTTTGCAAGTTCTCTCCGTGTCTGCGTGGGTTTCCTCTGGATGCTCCGGTTTCCCCTCACAGTCCGAAAAGATGTGCTGGCTCGGTTAATTGGCCATGCTAAATTGGCCCTTAATGTCAGGGGGTTTAGGAGGGTAAATATGTTGGGTTAGGGGGATAGCACAGGACCCGGGTGGAATTGTTGTCGGTACATACTCGATGGGCCAAATGGCCTCCTTCTGCACTTTAGATTCTATGAATTTTTATTCATTCATGGGACATGGGCATCACTGGCTGGCCAGAACTTATTGATGTGGAGATGCCGGCGTTGGACTTGGGTAAACACAGTAAGAGTTTTAACAACACCAGGTTAAAATCCAACAGGTTTATTTGGTAGCAAATACCATTAGCCTTCGGAGCGCTGCTCCTTCGTCAGATGGAGTGGAAATGAGAATTTATTGCCCATTCATAGTTGCCCGAGGACAGTTGAGAGTTAACCACATTGCTGTGGTTCTGGACCAGGTACGGACGGCAGATTTCCTTCCCTAAAGGACATTAGTGAACCAGATGGGTCTTTCCGACAATCGACAATGGTTTCATGGTCATCAGTAGGTTCTGAATTCCAGATTTTTTATTGAATTCAAATTCCACCACCTGCCGTGGCGGGATTCGAACCCGGGTCCCCAGAACATCAGCTGAGTTTCTGGATTGATAGTCCCAGTGATAATACCACTGGGCCGTCGCCTCCGGAATGATCGCTCAGATTCCCCACAATCGACACTCACCTTGAATGGTCAACTCAAACTTTCTTGACACGTATGGTTTTAAATCAGGATGTGGCAGTGCATTGTAGCTCCCGTTCCACCAATACCATATCCATCACATTCCCCATCACAGGATCATTTCAGATATATCTCTAAACTCGAGAAACTGTCATAGACAAAGTATCTACCAGCGGAAAATAAAAAATATTCGCAAAGTTGGTTGGTACTATCTGCTCAGTAGGTAAAGGTAAGCGTGATAATACATAGAAACAGAGAAGATAGGAGCAGGAGGAGGCCATTTGACCCTTCGAGCCTGCTCCGCCATTCATTACGATCATGGCTGATCATCCAACTCAATAGCCTAATCCTGCTTTCTCTCCATAACCTTTGATCCCATTCGCCCCAAGTGCTATATCCAACCGCCTCTTGAATACATTCAATGTTTTGGCATCAACTACTTCCTGTGGTAATGAATTCCACAGGCTCACCATTCTTTGGGTGAAGAAATGTCTCCTCATCTCCGTCCTAAATGGTCTACCCCGAATCCTCAGGCTGTGACCCCTGGTTCCGGACTCCCCCATCATCGAGAACATCCTTCCTGCATCTATCCTGACTAGTCCTGTTAGAATTTTATAAGTCTCTATGAGATTCCCCCTCATTCGTCTGAACTCCAGTGAAAACAATCCTAACCGAGTCAATCTCTCCTCATACATCAGTCCCGCCATCCCCAGAATCAGCCTGGTAAACCTTCGCTGCATTCCCTCGAGAGCAAGAACATCCTTCCTCAGAAAAGGAGACCAAAACAGCACACAATACTCTAGGTGTGGCCTCACCAAGGCCCTGTATAATTGCAACAATGATGTGGAGATGCCGGCGTTGGACTGGGGTAAACACAGTAAGAAGTTTAACAACACCAGGTTAAAGTCCAACAGGTTTATTTGGTAGCAAAAGCCACACAAGCTTTCGGAGCCCCAAGCCCCTTCTTCAGGTGAGTGGGAATTCTGTTCACAAACAGGGCATATAAAGACACAAACTCAATTTACATGAATAATAGTTGGAATGCGAATACTTACAACGAATCAAGTCTTTAAGATACAAACAATGTGAGTGGAGAGAGCATCAAGACAGGCTAAAGAGATGTGTAGTGTCCCCAGACAGGACAGCCTGTCCTGTTTATATGCCCTGTTTGTGAACAGAATTCCCACTCACCTGAAGAAGGGGCTCGGGGCTCCGAAAGCTTGAATGGCTTTTGCTACCAAATAAACCTGTTGGACTTTAACCTGGTGTTGTTAAACTTATTACTGTAATTGCAACAACACATCCCTGCTGCTGTACTCGAAATCTCTCGCAATGAAGGGCAACATACCATTTGCCTTCTTTACCGCCTGCTGCACCTGCATGCTTACCTTCAGCGACTGGTGCACAAGGACACCCAGGTCCCTCTGCACACTCCCCTCTCCCAATTTACAGCTAATATATCAGCATTAGCATAGCAATCTGACTGACAATACTTTATATCATAGGAGTGTGCAGTTAGGACCAGTGACCATCTTTGCAATCTACTAGCAGCTAACGACTAATTTATACGGGCCAAAAATAGTAGATCAGAGTCAATAATCAGTCAATAATGTGAAATGGCGACCAAATGAATAATGATGAAATCTTTGTACCCCTAAAACTATACTCAATGCTTCCTTTTCCAGCTGAGCAGAGTTAAGTTCAGCACTAGTCAGTGTATGTGAAGCAAAAACTATTGGTCCTTCTTCTCCCGAAGGGATAAAATGTGAAACTACTGCCAATACTTCATAAAGTGAAGCATCACAAGCAAGCAGTAATGGTAGCTTTGGGTTAGAATGAACCAATACTTCAGACTTCTGCAAAGCATCTTTGACATCCTTGTATGCTTTCTCACTTCCTGTTGTTGTCCCATGACTGTTCCACACATGGTAACTAATGCAATGGCTTCAGTAATGTCGCTAAGTTAGGAACAAATTAGCAATAATAATTTATTAATCCTAGAAAGAACCTCAAATGTGTCACATTCGTTAGACATGGTACTTCTAAAATAGCGCCATTTTAACATCATTTTAGGTGCTTTATGTAGGTTTTTACTATCAATAATGTGAGCCTGATGGGTGGCATGGTGGCACAGTGGTTGGCACTGCTGCCTCACAGCGTCAAAGACCCGGGTTCAAAAACTATTGGTCCTTCTTCTCCCGAAGGGATAAAATGTGAAACTACTGCCAATACTTCATAAAGTGAAGCATCACAAGCAAGCAGTAATGGTTCAATTCCCGGTTTGGGACTCTGTGCGGAATCTGCAAGTTCTCCCCGTGTCTGAGTGGGTTTCCTCCGGGTGCTCTGGTTTCCTCCCACAGTTTAAAAGACGTGCTAGTTAGGATGCATTGGCCATGCTAAATTCTCCCTCAGTGTACCCGAACAGGCACCGGAGTGTGGCGACTAGAGGATTTTCACAGTAAATAAAAATCCTGGACTGAAGTCTGGAAAAAGTCATACTTTCCTTTCTTGATCCACAGACCAGGTGCTTGAAGACATTCCAATGTTGCTTCTAAATTACTCAAGTGCTCTTGTACATTGGACTCTTAATTAGAATATCATCCAGGTAACATTAGAACATAGAAGAAATACAGCACAAACAGGCCCTTCAGCCCACAAGTTGCGCCGGTCATGTCCCTACCTACCTAGGCTTATATATAGCTTACCTATAACCCTCAATCCTATTAAGTCCCATGTACTCATCCAGAAGTCTCTTAAAAGACCCTATCGAGTTTGCCTCCACCACCACTGACGGCAGCCGATTCCACTCACCCACCACCCTCTGAGTGAAAAATGTACCCCTGACATCTCCTCTGTACCTACTCCCCAGCACCTTAAACCTGTGTCCTCTTGTAGCAGCCATTTCAGCCCTGGGAAAAAGCCTCCGAGAATCCACCCGATCTATACCTCTCAACATCTTGTACACCTCTATCAGGTCACTTCTCATCCTTCATCTCTCCAAGGAGAAAAGACCGAGCTCCATCAACCTATCCTCATAAGGCATGTCAACCAATCCAGGCAACATCCTCGTAAATCTTCTCTGCACCCTTTCAATCATTTCCACATCCCTCCTGTAATGAGGCGACCAGAACTGAGCACAGTACTCCAAGTGGGGTCTGACGAGGGTCTTATAAAGCTGCATCATTATCTCCCGACTCCTAAACTCAATCACTCGATTGATGAAGGCCAGCACACCATACGCCTTCTTAACCACCTCCTCTACCTGCGAGGCCGATTTAAGAGTCCTATGAACCCGGACCCCAAGGTCCTTCTGATCTCTACACTGCTAAGAGTCTTACCCTTGATATTATACTCCTTCATCCCATTTGACCTGTCAAAATGGACCACTACACATTTATCCGGGTTGAAGTCCATCTGCCACTTCTCCGCCCAGTCTTGCATCCTATCTATGTCACGCTGCAGCTTCTGACATCCCTCCAACCTATCCACAACACCACCAACCTTCATGTCGTCGGCAAACTTACCAACCCATCCTTCCACTTCCTCATCCAGGTCATTTATGAAAATGACAAACATCAAAGGTCCCAGAACAGATCCCTGGCGCACTCCACTGGTGACCGACCTCCAATTAGAAAAAGACCCATCTACGACCACTCTCTGCCTTCTGCAGGCAAAGCCAGTTCTGGATCCACAAGGCAACAGCCCCTTGATCCCATGCCCTCTCACTTTCTCGAGAAGTCTTGCATGGGGGACCTTATCGAACGCCTTGCTGAAGTCCATGTAAACCACATCTACCGCTTTTCCTTCGCAATGTGTTTCGTCACATTTTCAAAGAACTCCACCAGGCTCGTAAGGCACGATTTGCCTTTGACAAAGCCGTGCTGACTACTTTTGAGCATACTAAACTTCTCTAAATGTTCATAAATCCTGTCCCTCAGGATCTTCTCCATCAACTTACCAACCACTGAGGTTAGACTCACCGGTCGGTAATTTCCTGGGCTATCCCTATTCCCTTTGAATAGAGGAACCACATCCACAATCCTCCAATCCTCCGGAACCTCTCCCGTCTCCATCGATGACGCAAAGATCATTGCCAGAGGCTCTGCAATCTCTTCCCTCGCCTCCCACAGTAACCTGGGGTACATCCCATCCGGTCCCGGCGACTTATCTATCTTGATGCTATTCAAAATTTCCAACACATCCTCTTTCTTAATGTCCACATACTCAATCTTTTCAGTCTGCCGCAATCCTGTAGTACAACCGCCCAGGTCTTTTTCCACCATGAATACCGAGGTAAAGTATTCATTAAGCACCTCTGCTATTTCTTCCGGTTCTGTACATACTTTCTCACCTTCACCTTTTATAGGTCCTATTCGGAAGGACTACCGGAAGGACGTGGAGGCTTTAGAGAGAGTACAGAGGAGGTTTACCAGGATGTTGCCTGGTATGGAAGGGCTTAGTTATGAGGAGAGATTGGGTAAACTGGGGTTGTTCTCACTGGAAAGACGGAGGATGAGGGGTGACCTAATAGAGGTGTATAAAATTATGAAAGGCATAGATGAGGTGAACGGTGGGAAGCTTTTTCCCAGATCAGTGGTGATGTTCACGAGGGGTCATAGGTTCAAGGTGAGGGGGGGGGAGGTTTAACACAGATATCAGAAGGACGTATTTTACACAGAGGATGGTGGGGGCCTGGAATGCGCTGTCGGGCAAGGTGGTGGAGGCGGACACACTGGGAACGTTTAAGACTTATCTAGATAGCCACATGAACGGAGTGGGAATGGAGGGATACAAAAGAATGGTCTAGTTTGGACCAGGGAGCGGCGCGGGCTTGGAGGGCCGAAGGGCCTGTTCCTGTGCTGTATTGTTCTTTGTTCTTTGTTCTATTCCTTCACATCTCATCCTTTTACTCTTCACATATTTATAGAACGCCTTAGGGTTCTCCTTAATTTTATCTGCCAAGGTCTTCTCGTGACCGCTTCTGGCTCTCCTAATTTCTTTCTTAAGTCCCTTCCTACAAGCCGTATACTCATCTAGATCCCTATCATCGCCTAGCTCTCTGAACCTTTTGTACGCTTTCCTTTTCTTTTTGACTAGGTTCAGCGCAGCTTTCGTGCACCACGGTTCCCGCAACCTACCAACACCTCCCTGTCTCATTGGAGCGTTGTCATGCAGAACTCCAGACAAACATTCCTTGAAAATCTGCCACCTTACTTCGGTACTTTTCCTCGAGAATACTTCCTTCCAATTTACGCCTCTAATCTCCTGCCCGATGGCTTCATATTTCCCCTTACTCCAGATAAACACTTTCCTAGCTTGCCTGATCCTATCTCTTTCCAATGCTAGCGTAAAGGAGATAGAGTTATGATCACTATCCCCAAGATGCTCCCCCACTGAGAGATCCGACATCTGTCCAGGCTCATTAGCCAGTACCAGATCGAGTACAACCTCTCCTCTTGTAGGCTTGTCCACATGCTGTGTCAGGAAACCCTCCTGAACACACCTAACAAACTCCTCCCCATCCAAACCGCTTACCCGAGGGATATTCCAATCAATGTTTGGGAAATTAGAGTCTCCCATCACGACAACCCTGTTATTACTACATCTCTCCAGGATCTGTTTCCCTATCTGCTCCTCAACATCCCTGTTACTATTGGGCGGCCTGTAGAAAACACCCAGCAAAGTTATCGACCCCTTCCCACTCCGGACTTCCACCCACAGAGACTCTGTAGACAATCCCCTCCACGGCATACACCTTCTTTACAGCTGTGACACTATCCCTGATCAGCAGTGCCACGCCACCCCCTCTTTTGCCTCCCTCTCTGTCCTTTCTGAAATATCTGAAACCCGGCACCTGAAGTATCCAGTCCTGTCCCTGTCCCCAAGTCTCCGTAATGGCCACCACACCACACTTCCAAGCATCAATCCACAGTCTAAGCTCATCCACTTTATTCACTACACTCCTGGCGTTAAAATATTGTACACCAGAGAGACCACTTAAAACCCAATCTATCAATCTTTGGAATGGGGCTGGTGCAGATGTTATTCTAAAAAGTAATTTTTTAACAATGGAATAGACCTTAATGAGTAACGATGGTAAGCAATAGTTGCGATCATTCATTCATCTGTAAACATGCTTGTGAAAGATCAATCTTGCTGAATCTCTGCTCACCTGATAATCCAGCCCCACCCTGCACACTGACCTTCATTGACTCCAAGTTAAATAGCATCTTCATTACCTTGGTTTCATATTCCCCAATGGCTTTCTCACCCCTCTCTACCTCTGTAACTTCCAGTTCTAGATTATCCCACAAGAGGAAATATCCTCTCCACATAGACCCTGGTTAGGTTCATTGGCCATGCTAAATTCTCCCTCAGTGTACCCGAACAGGTGCCAGTGTGTGGCGACATGGGGAATTTCACAGTAACTTCATTGCAGTGTTAATATAAGCCTACTTGTGAAACAAATAAAACTTTAAACAAATCCCTCAGGATCTTAAAGGCTTCAATCAAGTCACCTCTTACTCTTCTAAACCCCAGCAGATACAAACCTAAACTCTCCAACCTTTCCTCATTAGACACCCATTAGACACCCAGCTCATTCCTGGTATTAGTCTGGTAAACCTTCTCTGAACTGCTTCTAACACGTTTACACCTTTCCTTAAATAAGGAGACTAATACTGTACACAATACTCCAGATGTGGTCTCACTAATGCCCTGTACAACTGAAGTATAACCCCTCGACCTTTAATTCTTCGATTAAGTAAAGGTTTGATGGATTTTGAGATTGAATATCATAGAATCGGGGTGGGGTGGGGGGGGGGGGGGGGGGGGAGGGGTGGGGGGGGGGGGGTAGGTCACCAAATGGTTGGTGCACAGCAAGAGGCCATTCAGTTCATGATGTCCTGTGCTAGCTCTCTGCAAGAGCAGTTTGCTCAGTGCAATTCCGTTCTCCCCCTGTCCCTGCACACAATTAAAACCACAATTCCCTTTGGAAATCCTGGATTGAGTCTGCCTCCCCCACTCTCTCAGGCAGTGAGTTCCCAAAGGTAACCCCTCGCTGCGTGAGAATGTTTTCCTCATTTCCTGATTGGTTCCTTTTCCAATCACCTTCTATCTGTGTCCCCCTCTGGTTCTCGAACCCTCCACCAATGCAACGCCTCTACTTTCTCAGGAGGCCAAGCAAATTCAGCATGTCCGCTACAACTCTCACCAATTTTTACAGATGCACCATAGAAAGCATCCTTTCTTGTTGTATCACAGCTTGGTCTGGCTCCTGCTCTGCCCAAGACCGCAAGGAACTACAAAGGGTCGTGAACAAAGCCCAGTCCATCACGCAAACCTGCCTCCCATCCATTGACTCCGTCTACACTTCCTGCTGCCTTGGAAAAGCAGCCAGCATAATCAAGAACCCTACGCACCCCGGACATTCTCTCTTCCACCTTCTTCCGTCAGGAAAAAGATACAAAAGTCTGGGGTCACGTACCAACCGACTCAAGAACAGCTTCTTCCCTGCTGCTGTCAGACTTTTGAATGGACCTACCTCGTATTAAGTTGATCTTTCTCTACATCCTAGCTATGACTGTAACACTGCACTCTCTCCTTTCCTTCTCTATGAACGGTATGCTTTGTCTGTATAGCGCGCAAGAAACAGTACTTTTCATTGTATCCCAAAACACGTGACAATAATAAATCAAATCAAATCAATGGGAACAGCAGTTTTTCCCTCTCCACTCCGTCCCAGACCCTCTTGTGATTATGAACCTCTCAATCAAATCTCCTTCTCCACCTTTCCTTCCCTGGGGAATCAATCCCAGATTCTCCAATCTGCCTTCCCTTAACATTCACTAACCAGTCAATTATGAAAGTTCCCAGTGGTGGGGGATTGGGGAGTTGCCATGGTGGCACAGTGGTTAGCACTGCTACCTCACAGAGAGACCACTCCATCTGACGAAGGAGCATTGCTCCGAAAGCTTATGGTATTTGCTACCAAATAAACCTGTTGGACTTTAACCTGGTGTTGTGAGACTTCTTACTGTGCTTACCCCAGTCCAACGCCGGCATCTCCACATCATGACCTCACAGAGCCAGGGACCTGGGTTCGATTCCCGGCTTGGGTCACTGTCTGTGTGGAGTTTGCACATTCTCCTCGTGTCTGCGTGAGTTTCCTCCGGGTGCTCCGGTTTCCCCCACAGTCCGAAGATGTGCAGGTTAGGTGGATTGGACATGCTAAATTGTCCCTTAGTGTCAGGGGGATAAGCAGAGGAAATATGTGAGGTTATGGGAAATGGGCCTGGGTGGGATTGTTGTTGGTGCAGACTCGATGGGCTGAATGGCCTCCCTCTGCACTGTAGGGATTCTATGATTTGAAGAGTTAATAGTGATATTTTGTTGCCTTGCACTGGAATGGATCTGGGCAATGGGCTAACCTACAGAATGTTCTGGAAGCCCTTGTGGGAGTGCCCAAGAGAACACTCTCACCATGGGACAAACCATAGTGGCTGGTACTCTGGCTGGGGGGTGGGTGGGGGGGGGAGGGAGGTGTGGGGGGGCAGAGGTCGCAGGGGAGCGAGCCACACTCCAGATATTGTTGCAGAGTATATAGTGTAGCTAAGATGCTTTGTTAGGGGAGGGGGTGGGAGATGGATAGGGAGGGGAGTTTACAGTTCGAACTGGCAATGATAAAGCATCCTTAACAACATCTAGACATCCCAAAGCATTTGACATACATTGAAGTAATTTATTGAAATGTTGGGTTCAAATGTAGTCTGTCCACCATCTACAAGGACACAAGTCAGGAGTGTGATGGAATACTCCCCACTTGCCTGGATGGGTGCGGCTCCAACAACACTCAAGAAGCTCGACACCATCCAGGACAAAGCAGCCCCGCTTGATCGACACGCTAACCACACACATTCACTCCCTCCACCCCCCGACGCACAGTGACAGCCGTGTGTACCATCTACAAGATGCACTGCAGTTTAGGTCCCCTTACCTCAGAAAGGGAGATCTAAAGATGTTTGTTCACCAATTTAGGGAAAACACAACTCATTTATTGGCAGGTAAAAACAATACAGAATCTTGCAACCTCGTGCCTCCATCCAGCTCCGCTTACCAGAGCGATTGAACAAAATGCTCCCCGATTGGTTCCCCGAGTCATGCACATTTTGAAGGGCGGCACGGTGGCACAGTGGTCAGCACTGCTGCCTCGCAGCCCCAGGGACCCGGGTTCGATTCCAGCCTCGGGTCACTGTCTGTGTGGAGTTTGCACATTCTCCCCGTGTCTGCGTGGGTTTCCTCTGGGTGCTCCGGTTTCCTCCCACACTCCAAAGATGTGTGGGTTAGGTGGATTGGCCGTGCTAAATTGCCCCTTAGTGTCAGAGGGACCAGCTAGGGTAAGTGTATGGAATTGTGGGAATAGGGCGTGGGTGGGATTGTGGTCGATGCAGACTCGATGGGCCAAATGGCCTCTGACTGGACTGTAGGAGTCTCTGATTCTAATAAATAAATTTAAAGTTAGATGAGTGAGCGGTTATAATGATTGAATTGGAGAGTTTATTGCGATTTCAGATACCTCGAGGGAACGGTACAATGAGTTTAACGAACATTATTAAAATACTTCAACTGGGAGAATAAGAATTGCTTAGTCAGTGTTTATTGAGCTGTTTGATTTGATTGAAGGTTGGATTCTGGCTGTGTGGATCTCTCCTGATTTCTAGTTGTTCTGCATTGTTACGTGGATCCAGGAAAGGTAGTTGTAGACTTTCGTGTAGACCCCGGGGTAATTTCGCATTGCACAGCCGATACCCCATGAGACTATCCCTTCCAGCTTCCCGTCACAAACCATCGGACCCCCTGAATCCCCCTGTGCGTGGGGAAAGGAAAAAACACAATCAGAGCAATCTGCATTCATATAGCACCAGTAATGCTATATGGATCATAGTGGTTAAAACATCACGGTTAGAATTCTCCAGCTGTTCACACGGGCGGGATTCTCCAGTCCTGCCGTCGGCGCACCCCCGCTTGTGGGTCCCCCGTCGGCACGGGGGTGACGTCAATGGGAATTCCCATTGGCAGTGGGGGACTGGAAAATCCCGCTGCTGGCAAACAACACGCCACCTTCCGTCAGCGGGAACCACGCGGCTGGGGGGTCAAAGAATCCCACTCCTCAGGGCACATCACAGGAGGGATTCTCGAACACAACTGTCATGCTGAGATTCATCAGGAGGCGTTTGGGGGCCGGTTACCCAACGCTGGGTCAAAGATGGAGGTGTTGAAAGGAGTGAGTGTGTAAGAGAGAGTGATAGAAAGGTGGAGGGGTTTAGGGAGGGAATTCCAGAGGTTAGGGCACCCCCGCAGGCAGCTGAAGGCACGGACGCCAATTGTTTTTCTGACGGTGGGAGCTGTTCTTTGATGCTCAGTTAAGTGTTGACCAGAGGCAGAACGAGTCCTCCCTCCCCCCCCCCCCCCCCCGCCCCCCCTCGGAAGGATGCCCCGCCCCGGAGAGAGCTGTCAGCCCATCAGATTGTCTGACTGCTATCCCTGCCTCCAGCCACAGCACTGCAGTGTCTGGAAGAGGTACTGCAGGGCCCTGACCGAGGCACAGTGGGGGGAGGGAGATGGGGGTAAAATCTGCAGGTAAGTGTCAGGGGCCCCCGGGGAGGGGAGGGTTGGGGATGCTCTGGAAGGGGTGGGGGGGGTGAGTTGGCGGTGGGGGGGGAGAGGTTAAGTGATTGGATTATTGGTGGGGATAGAGAAGGGGGGGGAGATAGGGAGGGAGGTCCAGAGATACCCTGTCCATGCGGGGGAGGGCCGGAACGGAGTGTCTGATGGAGGCGGCCCAACACCCCACCCTCTCCAGCCATTCCTGACCTCTCCAGCCACGATAGATGGTGAATGTACCAATTTCTCACCCTCAGCTACACAGAGACCACCAGCCTGAACACTGAGTCCGGTTTGGGGGAAAAACCTTCAGAATCCATGAGATGGTCAGCTTAAAAACTTTAATTGGGGCATGGGTGGGCTTCCCCCTCTGATACCCTGTTTGACCCCCACCCTAAGATTGCGTACGGAACAGGGTGGGAGAGTTTCCAGAGGGAAAACCATCCTTGCAATTTCACACCCCCCCCCCCTCCCCCTCCCACCTCAAAGCCTGCCGGGCAGAGAGTTAGAATCAGTCCCACGTTACCGGCATTCCCTACCTGACAGCTGTCCTTGCCGCCCTCAATGAATCCGGCACAGAACATGTTTCTGGAAATGCGGCCGGGATAAGCCTTATGGCAGGTTTTCAGGGACAGCACAGGGACGTCCAGGCACTGGAGTTGGGCAGGATACTGAACTGAGAAAGAAAGACATTTCGCACAGTCGATTCAGTCTGTGATCATAGCATCAGCAACGTAAATATCCAGCCACTCACTGTTGGTCGCGGGAAGGAATTGAGGGTTGGGTTCAGGGGAATATTGTCCATTGATAACCTGGAAAAATGTGGATCTGGCATCCTTCCAGACATTCCGGGAGAATTTAGATGGAGATTGTGTCCTGGGAAAACACAGACGCACACTGCAATCTGTGAAATCACACACTGAAATCTGCAAAATCACACACTGCAATCTGTGAAATCACACACTGCAATCTGTGAAGTCACACTTCAATCTATGTAATCACAAACACTGCAATATGTGAAATCACACACACACACTGATATCTGTGAAATCACACTGCAATCTGTGAAATCACACACTGCAATCTGTGAAATCACACACTGCAATCTGTGAAATCACACACTGCAATCTGTGAAATCACACACTGCAATCTGTGAAATCACACATTGCAATCTGTGACATCACACACACTCACTGCTCTGTATAGAATAGTCGCAGTGTTTGTAACAGACGGGTGAGGAAGGAGTTTGGGTTGTTAGACCAATATTTTTATCCTGTGCCTCTCCACTCTGTTTCACACACAATGGATCAGTTTTGGCCTGTGGAGCTAGTGGGACACGAACACTCGGAGTTGCTAATTTCACAAATTCCGATCCCGCAAACACCCAGCGAATGTATCCGCCAATCAGTTCTCAGGAGGTTGGGTGAGGATGGGATGCAGATCCAGGTTCGATTCCCGGCCTGGGTCACTGTCTGTGTGGAGTCTGCACGTTCTCCCCATGTCTGCATGGGTTTCTTCCGGGTGCTCCGGTTTCCTCCCACAGTCCGAAAGATGTGCTGGTTAGGGGCATTGGCCGTGCTAAATTCTCCCTCAATGTCCCCGAACAGGCGCCGGAGTGCGGCGACTTGGGGATTTTCACAGTGGCTTCATTGCAGTGTTAATGTAAGCCTACTTGTGACACTACTAAAATAAACTAATAAAATAAACTGCCTGTTTAACTGCCTCTCTCGCCCTCTCTCTGGGTCTCTCTCTCTCTGTCTGTCTGTCTCTCTCTTTCTCTATCTCTGGGTCCAAGTGCTGAATCGGGAATTCACTGTGTGAGAGTGTGGGAGAGGGATTAGGATTGGGAATTCTGTGTGAGAGTGTGGGAGAGGGATTAGGATTGGGAATTCTGTGTGAGAGTGTGGGAGAGGGATTAGGAGCGGGAATTCACTGTGTGAGAGTGTGGGAGAGGGATTAGGATCAGGAATTCCATGTCTGAGAGTGTGGGAGAGGGATTAGGAGCGGGAATTGCCTATGTGAGAGTGTGGGAGAGAGATTAGGATCAGGAATTCCATGTCTGAGAGTGTGGGAGAGGGATTAGGATTGGGAATTCACTGTGTGAGTTTGTGGGAGAGGGGATTAAGATCGGGAATTCACTCTCTGAGAGTGTGGGAGTGGGAGAGGGAGATCCAATCAAGAATTTTGAAAAATAATTGGATTGTTGACTGATCAGTAGTTGTGTACAGGGCTGGAGGAGGATTGTGGGGTAGTGGGACACAGTGACATACAGAAGGCTGGCAGGCACACACAAGAAGGGCTGAGTGTCTTCATCCTGAGCTTTGGAGTTTCCCTGACTCAAGGATTCCTTCCAGGTTCCATTCCAGTTAATCTGCTCTGCACCCTTCCCGAGACACTGACATCCCAGCTCGAGTGAGTGGTGCCCAGAATGGGCTGGAGGAATGTTTTGTGCACTCAGTTCCCATCGCAAGGCCTACTGAGGGCATGTGAAGCGAGCCTGGGCTTTATTTACCACAGCTTAACACTGCATGTGGTCCTGAGTTTATTCACACCCCCCAGTACCCCCTCACCACACTGTCAGGCTAAAGAGCGGCCATTCGCATGATTCCATCACAGGAATTTCTCCGCACCGTTCTCCACACTGCAGAGAACATTCCAATAATCTCTCCAGAGACAGGGAGTGCCGCACTGTCAGAGGGTCAGTACTGAGGGAGTGCCGCACTGTCAGAGGGTCAGTACTGAGGGAGTGCCGCACTGTCAGAGGGTCAGTACTGAGGGAGTGCTGCACTGTCAGAGGGTCAGTACTGAGTGAGTGCTGCACTGTCAGAGGGTCAGTACTGAGGGAGTGCCGCACTGTCAGAGGGTCAGTGCTGAGGGAGTGCCGCACTGTCAGAGGGTCAGTACTGAGGGAGTGCTGCACTGTCAGAGGGTCAGTACTGAGGGAGTGCTGCACTGTCAGAGGGTCAGTACTGAGGGAGTGCTGCACTGTCAGAGGGTCAGTCCAAAGATGTGCGGGTTAGGTTGATTGGACATGCTAAAATTGCCCCTTAGTGTCCTGAGATGCGTTGGTTAGAGGGATTAGCGGGTAAATATGTAGGGATATGGGGGTAGGACCTGGGTGGGATTGTGGTCGGTGCAGACTCGATGGGCCAAATGGCCTCTTTCTGCACTGTAGGGTTTCTATGATTTCTATGATCTTTGGATTGTGGGAGGAAAGCGGAGCACCGGAGGAAACCCACGCAGACACGGGGAGAATGTGCAGACTCCACGCAGGCAATGACCCAAGCCGGGAACGAACTTGGACTGCAATTACCAGCATAACAAAGCATCAAGAACACAGGGACAACAGGAGGCCATTCAGCTCCTCTGAGCTAGGTCTGGCATTTAATGAGATCGGGGCTGATCTGTACCCTAACCCACTACCCCTAATAAAGGTCAGCTCGCAAAACGACTATCTCAACTTGGGAATTATTAATCCAGCACTGAGTTAGACAACGCATTCTGATCGTGTCAGTGACAGAATAAAACATCCCAAGGTGCCTCACAAGAAGGTAATTCAGACTAAACCTGACCCTGAACCACCTCAGGAGGTATTAGGGGCAGGTGACCAAAAGCTCGGTCAAAGAGGTTGGTGTTAAGGAGCATCCAAAGGAGGAAGTGAGAGAAGGAGGGAGGGAGGGGAGAGAGGTTTAGGGAGGGAATTTAGGGAGATTGGGCCCTCGAGGCAGCTGAAGGCATGGCCACCAATGGCGGAGACTTGTTCCTTTTGCTCGTGGACACCCATTTTGAAACAGTATTCGGAATGGGGTCCACGATGGGCTGAATGGCCGGCTGTTCCTGCATTCCACAATGTGCCGAAAGTACTTGTCTCGGAGAACGGGATGTTGTTTCCAGGTACCGAATTGCAGATTTTCAGGACATCTAATGGAGGCAAGCGTATCCGAATTGCGCTACAGCACCCCCTCTTCAATCGGATTGGCCGAAGGCGCAGTTCAGGCTTTCAAAACTAGTGTGAAGAAGCAACCGTCAGCATCACTGGAAAGCCAAGACAACACGGTTCCTGTCAGCCTATAGAACCATCCCTCGTACCGCGAGTGGAATAGCTTCAGCTGAGCTGCTCAGGGAGTTGCGTTTCAGAACCGTGTTGAGGCAGTTCTGAATTTGATAGGGTACTTGATGACTTTGATGACTTATATTTGATGACTTTGATACCAAAGTCAGAGCTGTCAGCAAACAGACCGTGAATCGTCAAGAGTGGAAAGAGATTTGCGATCGACAATCCAGTCATAATGAAGAATTTCAGAAGCGGATCAAGTTGATTCCCGGGGTGGCCATATTGTTCTATGAGGTGAAAGTGCAGGACACATTTGTGAAGGACCATATAGATGGGCGGCACGGTAGCACAGTGGTTAGCACTGCTTCCCCACAGCTCCAGGGACCTGGATTCGATTCCCGGCTTGGGTCACTGTCTGTGTGGAGTTTGCACATTCTCCTCGTGTCTGCGTGGGTTTCCTCCGGGTGCCCCGGTTTCCTCCCACTGTGCAAAAATGTACGGGGAAGGTGGATTGGCCATGCTAAAATGCCCCTTTGTGTCCCGGGATGCGTAGGTTGGAGGGATTAGTGGGGTAAATGTGTGGGGTTACGGGGATAGGGCCTGGGTGGGATTGTTGTCAGTGCAGACTCGATGGGCCGAATGGCCTCCTTCTGCGCTGTAGGGTTTCAGCGGTTTCTGTCATTCGTGGAGATGGGAAACATCCCAAGAGCCGGTGTTACTGCCTGATCCAATTGTACCAGCAAAGGATGTCTGTCGAAGGGATGACGTGGCTGATCGGCCAATGGTGAGCCAAAGTGTTGCTCCCAATGAAATTGACGGAATAATTGGAAGTGAGGCACAGATCCCAGAGATTCCCAGTGAAGAAAGTGCAGCCCAAACTACCCCTAGATTTAACCCTCAACCTGCTGAGCGACTTCACTCCCAGAGACAGATGAAGCTCTCTGACAGACTAAATTCCTGATAAATGACGTTTAAAAAGTGCATTTTTGCTATTGTTGTGTAAATTGTGCAAGTTATTTCTGTCTTGTATAATGAGGGATATAAAGGGAGAGGGATGTGATGGCTGGTCCCTTTAAGGGGTGCACACCAGGAGGGTCATGTGACCTAAACGCCCAATGGGGAATGAACGTGGGCAGGTGGGTACAGAGCTGATGTAACCAGAGTAGATCTTAGAGCTGGAAGTGTTAACATGGTGAAAGTACTCTGGATATTAATCTGCTTGTAAATGAGCTGTTATAGTCTGTTATACTAATCAGTAGTCACCAATCTGTGTAACTGTGGATGGCATGCTGGCACCGTGGATGGCACTACTGCCTCGCAGTGCCAGGGACCTGCGTTCGATTCACGGCTTGGGTCACTGTCTGAGCAGCACGCTCTCCCCGTGTCTGCATGGGTTTCCTCTGGGTGCTCCGGTTTCCTCCCACAGTCCGAAAGACGTTTTTGATTTGATTTGATTTATTATTGTCACACGTATTAACATACAGTGAAAAGTACTGTTTCTTGCGCACTATACAGACAAAGCATACCGTTCATAGAGAAGGAAATGAGAGAGTGCAGAATGTAGTGTTACAGTCATAGCTAGGGTGTAGAGAAAGATCAACTTAATGCGAAGTAAGTCCATTCAAAAGTCTGATGGCAGCAGGGAAGAAACTGTTCTTGAGTCAGTTGGTACGTGAGCTCAGACTTTTGTATCTTTTTCCCAAAGGAAGAAGGTGGAAGAGAGAATGTCTAAGGTTCGTGCGGTCCTTAATTATTCTGGCTACTTTGCCTAGACAGCGGGAAGTGTAGACAGAGTCAATGGATGGGAGGCTGGTTTGCGTGATGGATTGGGCTACATTCACGACTTTTTGTAGTTCCTTGCGGTCTTGGGCAGAGCAGGAGCCATACCAAGCTGTGATACAACCAGAAAGAATGCTTTCCATGGTGCATCTGTAAAAGTTGGTGAGAATCGTAGCAGACATGCCAAATTTCCTTAGTCTTCTGAGAAAGTAGAGGCGATGGTGGGCTTTCTTAATTATAGTGTCGGCATGGGGGGACCAGGACAGGATGTTGGTGATCTGGACACCTAAAAACTTGAAGCTCTTGACCCTTTCTACTTTGTCCCCGTTGGTGGAGACAGGGGGATGTTCTCCTTTACGCTTCCTGAAGTCGATGACAATCTCCTTCATTTTGTTGACATTGAGGGAGAGATTATTGTTGCCGCACCAGTTCACCAGATTCTCTATCTCATTCCTGTACTCTGTCTCATCATTGTTTGAGATCCGTCCCAGCATGGTGGTGTCATCAGCAAACTTGAAAATCGAATTGGAGGGGAATTTGGCCGCACAGTCACAGGTGTATAAGGAGTATAGTGAGGGGACTGAGAACACAGCCTTGTGGGGCACCGGTGTTGAGGATGATTGTGGAGGAGGTGTTGTTGCCTATCCTTACTGATTGTGGTCTGTGGGTTAGGAAGTTCAGGATCCAGTCGCAGAGGGAGGTGCCGAGGCCCAGGCCACGGAGTTTGGAGATGAGTTTCGTTGGAATAATAGTGTTGAAGACTGAGCTATAGTCAATAAATAGGAGTCTGACATAGGTGTCCTTGTTATCTAGAGTGTGGCGACTAGGGGAGTTTCACAGTAACTTCATTGCAGTGTTAATGTTAGCCGACTTGTGACGAATAAATAAACTTTGAATCACTACAGCGTCCAATGGTATTACCATGACGGACATCCGACAATACACAATCCTTTGTTTAGGGAGAGTGGAGAAAAAGTTCCAGATTTCTCCTCCCCTTTGTGTGAGGAAGTCCTTCCTGATATTCCCCCAATGAACGGCCTGGCTCCGATTTTAACATTCCCCCTCTTGTTCCGGATGGTTTCCCTCCCGCAATCCTCCCCTCCCCTCCCTCGTCACCAGCAGAGACGCTGCTTCCTCCCTATCGAATCATTCGACCATCTTAAACCCCTTGATTCGATCGCCCGCGAACCGTGACCTCACATGAGCCACGTTGATAGAAACAGGAGGGGGAGAGGACATGGAGTCTGGAAGTTGAGAGAATGGACACGTCACCACGGGTTGTATTTTTGCGATTACTTTATTGATTCTCCGCGTGTCGGGGTACAGAGGGGGTCAGATCGAGGTCAGGGGGCAGAGAATGCTCCCGTGCCACATTCCCACCCCGATGGCTCGCTCCCGCCAGGTCGTGACCTCAGTTGGTTGCCATAATGTTGTGAATCCAGGAGACGAAATTACAGACTTTGGTGTAGACTCCGGGGTGGTTTCTCTCGGCACAGCCATAGCCCCAGGACACCACTCCGTGGAGCTGTCCGTTACACACCACTGGACCGCCGGAATCTCCCTGCGGGAATAAACAACACATCCAAATCCATCAGCATCTCAGCCCCGTGACGTCACCGTTTACGGAGCGTTCCGAAACCGCATGCTCATCGCAAACTTTCCATATACTGTTTACATTGCATTGATATAGCGACCACAACAGAGTCAACCCCATCCCCAATCTCCCCAGCAACAGGAAACAGACGAACTTTGATCCGGATCCACTTGAGGAGATGAGAGACGGACAACAAAAACTCAAGTGAAAGAGCTCGGTGTTTACCCAGCATCTCAAAGGAGAGAGCGGGGTGAAGAGGTTTAGGGAGGGAATTCCAGAGCTCAGGGCACCCCCGCCCTCACCAACTGAGGTCACGACCTGGCGGGAGGCACGGCCGCCAATGGTGGAGAGATGGGAATCCTGGAATGTTCAAGAGTCCGGAATTGGAGGAGCTCAGAGATCTCGGAGGGTTGTAGGGACTGGAGGAGGTTACAGAGATAGGGAGCGGGTGTAGGGGCTGGAGGAGGTTACAGAGGTAGGGAGAGGGTGCAGGGGCTGGAGGAGGTTACAGAGATAGGGAGGGGGTGTAGGGGCTGGAGGAGGTTACAGAGATAGGGAGGGGGTGTAGGGGCTGGAGGAGGTTAGAGACATAGGGAGGGGGTGTCGGGGCTGGAGGAGGTTAGAGATAGGGAGGGGGTGTAGGGGCTGGAGGAGGTTACAGAGGTAGGGGGTGTAGGGGCTGGAGGAGGTTACAGAGGTAGGGGGTGTAGGGGCTGGAGGAGGTTACAGAGGGAGGGAGGGTTGCAGTGCGAGATTAGTCTGACTCTGAAGTGCAGACGGGGCTCCCTGGAGGGGTCACCGTGTCTGCTTTTGCAGAGCTGTCCTCACGGATGGGGTAAGGAGACCCTCGATTGGTCCATCAGCGAACTCCGCTTTCTCTCGATGTTCCGCCACGTGTCGACATTGGGGGGCGGAATTTGGAATTTAATCACAATTAACTCTCTGAATGAACATAACATCAATAAACATTGTGTTTCTAATTAAATAGAGCGCAGGAGAGGATCATGCTTTTTATTCATGTAACATTTCATTGGATAAGCATTTGTTTCCCATCCCTTCTTGCTCTTGTTGGCCTGTTCAGGGAGGTATCTCAGTGTCATCCACATCATTGGAGTCACATGTAGGCCAGACCGGGGTAAGGGGATATTCGTGAACCAGATGGGTTTTTACAGCAATCGATGATAGTTTAATGGTCACCATCCCTGATACTCGCTTCAGTAAATCCAGATTTATTATTGAATTTAAATTCTTCCGGCTGCCATGATGGGATTTGAACCTGTGCCCTACAGGGCAATAGGCTGGGCCTCTGGATTACTAGCCTAGTGACATTACCGCTATGCCACGCTCTCCCCAACACGTACAGTCTCATTGTGCCAGACTGGCCATAGGATCTGTACTGGAACGGCCGCCTGTTACATTGAGTGACCCGGCTCTCCCTGTGTGATGCTCAGCATGGGATTTTCCATTATCTCTGTCCACCACCTGGGATTATCCAGTCCCGCCAAGAGCCAATGGCCAATTGGGGGCTGTGCTGGTGAATCCCTCTCCCGGTGAGTGGGGGGGTGGGGGTCCCACCGGATGGGGAGTGGGAAATCCTGGCCCCGCGTCGCTGTAACAGTCACGATGTGGTCAAACCATCAGTTATTGTGACGGGGGAGCGGGAAAGATTAAATTCATTTCTCCCACAATATTCCCGGGTTAGTGGATTCTGGGAGAGTTCCGTGTCGCTGTCAGTGACAGGATGCGGAATAGAATTTGAAATGTTGGGAAAGCCCACAATGTGGACATTGGGGAATCTCTGGGAGTGTCGGGAGATGTGGATGTATATCTCTGGGTCCAAGCCTTTGGTTGGCATTGCTGAGGTCGGACTGGTCTCTCTGGGAGATTTGGGAATGTTTCATTCTGTACTTTGCCCCCTCCTCCCAAGTGTTGCCTCTCTGAGCGACCCCCCCCCCCCCCCCCCCCCCCCGTCGCCAACGTGTTGACCTTATGGTTGGACCAGCCCTGATCGCTGGTCATGTGACTCAGGAGGGTGGCCATTCAGGGGACAGTGTCCATGTTGGGTGTTCTAACGCGCCACCCGGTTTGGTTCCCCCCTCCCCACCCCATGATGCAGAGTGAGGTCTCAGTGGGGCTTCCTGTCTCCCCCCACTCACTTTATTAAAAGAGTCATACCTGACAAGAGTCCTTCCCGCCTTCCACGTATCCGACGCACATCATGTTATCCGTGATCATCCCGGGATAGGAGCCGTGGCAGTCCGCATCGCTGAGGACCGGGGCATCCAGGCACTGCAGCTGATCCCCACTAACCGCTAGATCAAAGCAGAGGTCAGAGGTTAGAGGGTCGGTGGGCTTACCCGCCGCGTAGGGGTCAAAGCATTGCAAATGGGGTCATTTGGATGGTGTCTTGTGGCTTACCACTGGACATGGTGTTCCCCCAGCCGGATATCAGGCACATGTCCCCAGCATAGGCACAGCTGCTGGGCAGAGCAATAGATCCCACGTTACGGTTGAACGTGGCGCGTTTGGATAGTTTAATCAGCATGATATCATTGTCCAGGTTGTAGTAATTGTAGGCCGGGTGTCTGATCACTTTGGCGGATTCGATGAATTCCTCGCTGCCCTCGTTGATCGAGATGTCGTGCTCTCCCACACGCACCTGGATACGGCTAAGGGAATGAGACAGAAAAATCTGCTTAAGAGGGTGGCTGGTGACCAGCGGCCATCTTGTTTTGACCTGACACCAGCCATGGACAACTCGGTGTTGCCTGTCTGCTCTCTGGGCTCGGAATAGCGGGAAAGGGAATCCTTCCGGGGCCATCAGGGAAGACAGGCCTCCGAGCCCGATCCTCTATTTTGTTGCCAATGGCAACTGCTGAGTCCCAGCATCCTCCTCAACCGTCAGTTAACTCCTAATCAAGTTCCTTACCTCACCGTGGCAACCTTTCACCCAAAGGTCTTATTGGGTCTCCCTACCTGTGAAAGTTTAGGGTGAGATGGAGTTGGCGGAGAAGGTTGGGAGTTGGCTCCAGGGGCCATTCGAGTGTTGGATTGGTCCGGGCTGGAGTGTGATGAAGACATGGGTGAGGGTTTCAGCAGTCGATGAGCCGAGGCGGGGGTGAAGTTCCGGAGGCAGAAGCAGGCAGTCTTGGTGATGGGAGATGATTGGTGGGAAATAAGAGAGGGAGGGTGTGACTGGTGTGATCAGTCGAAGAGGTGGGGGAGGAATCGATTCCTCGGGAATGTCTTGAGGTTTACAGCTTGGAAACAGGCCCTTCGGCCCAACCTGTCCATATGACCCTTTTATTTTAACCACGAACCTAGTCAGTCCCATTTGTCCGCATTTGGCCCAGATCTCTCGATAGCCATCTTACCCATGTAACTGTTTAAATGCTTTTTAAAAGACAAAATTGTATCCGCCTCTATTACTACCTCTGGCAGCTCGTTCCAGACACTCACCACCCTCTGTGTGAAAAAACTGCCCCTTTGGAACCTCTTTGTATCTCTCCCCTCTCTAAGCATTGTAGTTTTAGACTCTTTGGGAAAAGATATTGACTATCTCGCTAATCTATGCCTCTCATTATTTTATAGATCTCTATAAGGTCACCCCTCAGCCTCCTGCACTCCAGGGAAAAAAGTCCCAGTCTATCCAGCCTCTCCTTATAACTCAATCCATCAAGTCCCAGTAGCATCCTAGTAAATCTTTTCTGCACTCTTTCTAGTTTAATAATATCCTTTCTATAATAGGGTGACCAGGACTGTACACAGTGTTCCAAGTCTAGACTTCCCAATGTCTCGTACAATGGAGTTAGTGTCGGGAACAAAACACAACAGGAACTAACGGTTTCCCTCGTCCCCAATATTCAAGTGCAGCAAATCCCTGCGCCTGACTCAAACACAAACTTGGAAAGTTGATCAGTGGATCCTGAGAGATTTGGGAACCAACCCTTGGGTTTGAGGAGCAAATTTTTCATTTGAGAGTAGAGCCAGTTTGGATGCCAAGTTGCAGATACTTGCCTCTGGTAGCAATGGGCAGCAGAGACCACCCAGTCAGGGCTGATCAGTGACCCCCCACACATGTGCCAACCCACGTTTAGGGAGACGATCCAGGGCACCGAGTGCTTGGCGCACTCGTACCCACCGACAATCTTATCGTCATCGTGGGGTGCAGCCGCTGTGAGGGCAAGAGAAGAGACACGGGGATTAAAGACCAGCATCAACGTAGGGAGAGCGGGAGAGAGAGAGGGAAAGAGGGAGAGAGAGAGGGAGAGCGGGAGAGAGAGAGGGAGAGCGGGAGAGAGAGAGGGAGAGCGGGAGAGAGAGAGGGAAAGAGGGAGAGAGAGAGGGAGAGCGGGAGAGAGGAGGAAAAGAGGGAAAGTGAGATGGGGAGAGAAAGTGAGAGGGGAAAGTGAGAGAGAGAAAGAGAAAAGGAGAGAGAGTGGGAAGTGTGAGAGAAAATCGGACAGCGAGGGAGAAAGTGGGAGAGAGGGAGAGGGGGAAAGTTAGAACGAGAGAGAGAAAGAGGGAGAGGGAGAAAGTTAGAAAGAGAGAGAGAGAAAGAGGGAGAAAGTTAGAAAGAGAGAGAGAAAAAGAGGGAGAGGGAGAAAGTTAGAAAGAGAGAGAGAGAAAGAGGGAGAGGGAGAAAGTTAGAAAGGGAGAGAGAAAGAAGGGCTTTGAGACCAGGAGAAGAAATGGTGAGGAAAAACTTGAGAGAGAGTTAAGGTAAAGAATGGGACAGAGACGCGTTTACCAGCCAATCCCAAAAACACGGCAAGCAGGATAATCTTCATTGTTGCCTCGAGTCTGACGATGACTGAGTGTGGGCAGTCGGGGTGTTTTATACGCTGTCGGAGCTCCGTTATCAGAGATTAACACGACCACAAGATTCATTAGTTATCACCAGCCCTTGAGAATGTGAGGAGCAGATGCCTGTTTCCCAGCTAAGATCACGGTTAGGACACGTATGTGATGCGCGATTAATTCACTTGGGAGGCTGGATCGTACCCGGGAAATAAAGGCTTTTATTACTAACAAGAATAGAGCATACTGCTTAACAATACAATCCCAGACTAAAGGGTCACTAGGAAGTGCAGTGACCTTTATACTCCTATAGGAAGGCAGAGCCAACCGGAGTGTACCAC
The DNA here is from genome assembly GCF_964213995.1 of Mustelus asterias. Taxonomy (NCBI): domain Eukaryota; kingdom Metazoa; phylum Chordata; class Chondrichthyes; order Carcharhiniformes; family Triakidae; genus Mustelus; species Mustelus asterias. The sequence goes on along the minus strand of NC_135820.1, from coordinate 2,094,705 downwards.
AGAACAATACCAACAGGTGGAACACCCCAACCCTAACCCCAACAGCAAGCAGAGTAACATATGTACAAGTACCCATAGTGATAACCATCTATGGTTCAGTACCCATAGTGGTAACCATCTATGGTTCACCACATTCACCCCTCCTTTAAAAAAAGGCCGGTGGGGCAAAAAAAACAGTACGAACTGTCCATATATTCACAGGTTCAGTCGTATCGGAGGTCCGCACCATCTCTGCGGCCTCCTCAACACTGGCGGTAGCGCCGGTTCTGGTGACCGTGATGACCCTCTCTCCAAGGCGGAGTCCAGTGACTCCTCCAGTTCCTCACGGACGGGTGGACCACGAGGTGGCGACAATCTCCTGGACTCAGGCAAGCCCCGAGTTGGCGACAATCTCCTGGACTCAGGCAAGCTGTACACGGGAGTAAGAGGATTAAGTGGTGGTCCCGATACTGCCCGCGCCGTGTCAGGAGGGGAGATAAAGGGCAAGGGGTCCGTAACCAGGGGTGCGGGAGCGACGGGGGTTTCCAGGTCCCCTGCAGGCGCCAGATCTCGAATAGAGACCGTGTCCTCTCGCCCGTCAGGATATGCCACATCGGCATATTGAGGGTTGGCGTGGAGGAGATGGACCTGTTCAACCAAAGCGTCGGACTTGCGGGTCCTAACATGCCGCCGCAGGAGGACAGGTCCTGATTGCGTCAAACAAGACGGCAGTGAGGTCCCAGAGGAAGACTTCCTAGGGAAGGTAAACATCCGCTCATGTGGGGTAGCGTTGGTTGCCGTACACAGGAGGGACCGGATTGAATGGAGCGCATCAGAAAGTACCTCTTGCCAACGGGAGACTGGAAGACCTTTAGACCTCAACGCCAGTAAGACAGCCTTCCAGACTGTAGCATTTTCTCTTTCGACCTGCCCGTTACCCCTGGGGTTGTAACTCGTAGTCCTACTTGAGGCAATCCCTTTAGATAGCAGGTATTGCCTCAAGTCGTCGCTCATAAACGACGAGCCCCTATCACTGTGGATATAACTGGGGTAACCAAACAGGGTGAAAAGATCCCGCAGGGCTTTGATAACCGTGGCAGCGGTCATGTCTGAACAGGGAATGGCAAAAGGGAATCGGGAGTACTCGTCAACCACGTTAAGGAAGTACACATTCCGATCTGTCGAAGGAAGCGGGCCCTTGAAATCAACACTCAGTCATTCAAAAGGGCGAGTGGCCTTAATGAGGTGTGCCCTGTCAGGTCGGTAGAAGTGCGGCTTGCATTCAGCACATACCTGGCAGCTTCGAGTTATTGACCTGACATCCTCTACGGAGTAGGGCAGATTCCGGGCCTTTACAAAATGGAAGAGCCGAGTGATCCCCGGATGGCAGAGATCATTGTGGAGGGCCTGGAGCCGGTCCTCCTGCACACTGGCACATGTTCCACGCGACAGGGCATCTGAGGGCTCATTGAGCTTCCCCGGACGGTACATGATATCATAGTTGTAGGTGGAGAGTTCGATTCTCCACCTCAAGATTTTATCATTTTTGATCTTACCCCTTAACGTGTTGTTGAACATGAAGGCCACGGACCGCTGGTCCGTGAGCAGGGTAAAACGTTTTCCAGCCAAGTAATGGCGCCAATGCCGGACGGCTTCCACAATGGCCTGAGCCTCTTTTTCCACAGCGGAGTGCCGAATTTCAGGGCCTTGGAGGGTGCGAGAGAAAAAGGCGACGGGCCTGCCCGCCTGGTTAAGTGTGGCGGCCAGGGCGAAATCAGATGCATCACTCTCCACCTGGAAGGGGATGGACTCATCGACAGCGTGCATCGTGGCTTTCGCGATGTCAGCTTTTATCCCTTCAAAGGCTAAGAGAGCCTCTGCTGCCAGGGGAAATGAGGTAGACTTTATGAACGGACGGGCTTTGTCCGCATAATTGGGAACCCACTGTGCGTAATACGAGAAGAAGCCTAAGCATCTTCTCAGTGCTTTGACGCTAGTGGGTAGGGGAAGTTCCAGGAGGGGACGCATACAGTCTGGATCAGGGCCAAGGACCCCGTTTTCCACCACGTATCCGAGAATTGCTAGGCGGCGCTTGCTGAATACACACTTCTCCCTGTTATAGGTCAGATTCAGGAGAGACGCAGTGCGTAAAAACTTTAGGAGGTTGGCATCGTGGTCCTGCTGGTCATGGCCGCAGATAGTGACGTTGTCCAAGTACAGGAAGGTAGCCCGTAGCCCGTTTTGGTCCACCATTCGGTCCATTGCACGCTGGAAGACTGAGACCCCATTAGTGACGCCAAAGGGGACCCTTAAAAAGTGGTAGAGACGACCATCCACCTCAAAGGCCGTATATTTTCGGTCCTTTGGGCGAATGGGGAGCTGGTGATAGGCTGACTTCAAGTCGATGGTGGAGAACACCCGGTACTGTGCAATCTGGTTGACCATGTCAGATATGCGCGGGAGAGGGTACGCGTCCAGCTGCGCGTACCTATTAATGGTCTGACTATAGTCTATGACCATCCGGGGCTTGTCTCCAGTTTTAACCACCACGACTTGTGCTCTCCATGGGCTAGTGCTAGGTTGAATGATCCCTTCCCTGAGGAGCCGCTGAACCTCAGATCGAATAAAGATCCAATCCTCAGCACTGTAACGTCTGCTCTTAGTTGCGATGGGCTTGCAGCCTGGCACGAGATTTTCAAATAAAGACGGCGGGGTGATTCTGAGTGTCGAGAGACTGCACGTGGAGTGCGCTGGGCAATTTGGAGGCTGCTGTTCTCCCACTGAAAGTGGAGGGAGTGGCCCATCGTACTGCAGGGTCACACTCCTCAGGTGGACCATAAAGTCTAGTCCCAGGAGTATCGGAGCGCAAAGGTGCGGTAACACGAGGAGCCTGAAGTTCTCATAAACTGTGCCCCGCACCGTTAGGTTTACCACGCAGCTCCCAAGAACGGTAACAGATCGGGACCTCGACGCCATAGAAATTGTCTGTCTGACAGTCTGTACTCGGAGACCGCACCGTTTTACGGTGTCTGGATGAATGAAACTCTCCGTGCTCCCGCTGTCAAACAGACAATGTATCAGGCGTCCGTTTACCTCTATGTCCATCATGGACTTGTCGAGTCTGTGAGGCTTGGCCTGGTCCAGGATGATTGACGCCACCGTTGAATCTTGAATGCAACTGCAGGCAGCTGAGATGGTCGATGATGATGACCCCTGTTGGTCGTCTGCGGTCGGTGTCGACCAAAATGGCTGCGCCCATGGATCGCACGTGGTCGATGGCGTTGAAAGTCACGGCACTCGCAGGTCGCACGTGTCTTGCGTCGTCGTCCTCAGGAATGGCGGCGCTCGGTGAATCGCACGTGGTTGAAGACCTCGACGAAGCCGGAGACGAGGAGACAGATCCTGGAGAGTCACACGCAGCACTGCTTGGCTTCGAAGGTGGTTTCGCTCGGCACACTTTAGCATAGTGCCCTTTCTTCCCACACGCGGAGCAAAATACCGTTCTGGCCGGACATCGCTGACGAGGGTGCTTCGCCAATCCACAGAAATAGCACCGCGGGCCACCTGGAGCTGCCGCCACCGTCAGGTCCGAGGTTGAAAGCACGATCGTGCAGTTCCTAGGAGCCGCTGGGTGGAGTTGAGTCGGTGGCTGTACTTGCCACGATGTTCCCACGTGGTCGGTGGGGTAAGTTTCAAGACTTCTGGAGGCCGTTTCCATCGCATCAGCCAATTCCACCGTCTTAGCTAGGTCCAAGTTACCTTGCTCTAGCAGCCGCAGGCGAATATAGGATGAGCCGATTCCCGCCACGAACACATCTCGGATCAGATCGTTAGTGTACTGAGTGGCCGACACTGGCTTGCAATTGCAGGCTCTGGCTAGCTGCTGAAGTTCGCGCAGGTACTGTCCCGTCGTTTCGCCGGGCTGCCACCGTCGAGTGGCTAGTAGGTGCCGAGCATGAATCTCGTTTGGCGGTTTGTTGTACAACTTCTTAAGTAGTTCGATGGCCCCTTTGTAGTCTTGGGAATCATGGATTGTTGCATACACAGTGTCGCTTACCCTTGCGTGGAGGACCCGCAATCTATCAGCGTCGTTTTGAATTGCTGTTGAGGCGTCGATATAATCCTGGAAACACTTCAACCAATGGTCGAAAGTGTTCGACGCTCCAGCGGCACGCGGATCTAAGGTAAGCCGATCGGGTTTTAACATTTGCTCCATGGTTTTTTTTTTCTTCAAACAAAATTGTTGCTAATAAAATTGATGCGCGATTAATTCACTCGGGAGGCTGGATCGTACCCGGGAAATAAAGGCTTTTATTAACAACAAGAATAGAGCATACTGCTTAACAATACAATCCCAGACTGAAGGGTCACTAGGAAGTGCAGTGACCTTTATACTCCTATAGGTAGGCGGAGCCAAACGGAGTGTACCACAGAACAATACCAACAGGTGGAACACCCCAACCCTAACCCCAACAGTAACAAGAGTAACATATGTACAAGTACCCATAGTGGTAACTATCTATGGTTCACCACTGTGTCAGCCTCTCACTCTATCACGTTAAGAATACAAGACGGAGCGACCTTTCCTGTAGCTTTTGGCCTCACTGTCGAATGAAACAATTTTCCGCTGTGCCTCCAGGGAAGTTTCAGTTTGAAGTTTATTTATTAATGTCACAGATAGGCTTACATGAACACTGCAATGAAGTTACTGTGAAAATCCCCCAGCTGCCACACTGGCGCTTTTTCGGGTACACTGAGGGAGAATTTAGCACAGCCAATGCACCTAACTAGCTCGTCTTTCAGACTGTGGGAGGAAACTGGAGCACCCGGAGGAAACCCACGCAGACACGGGGAGAACGTGGAGACTCCGCACAGACAGTGACCCGAACTGGGAATCGAACCCGGGTCCCTGGCGCTGTGAGGCAGCAGTGCTAACCACTGCCCCACCGTGCTGGGAATCGTACCCGGGTCCCTGGCGCTGTGAGGCAGCAGTGCTAACCACTGCCCCACCGTGCTGGGAATCGAACCCGGGTCCCTGGCACTGTGAGGCAGCAATGAGAGGATAAAACAAGGATGTTTTGGCAGAAGGGATGGAATCTTTCCATGCGCTATGCGAGACTTTGCTAATTGAGCAGGATTATACTCTACTGGGGCACAAAGTGTGAAACTCATCAGGATTGCTTGCTGGTCTTCCAAGGAGAGGTTATATAACTTGGGCTTGTACTCACTGGAATTCAGAAGAATGAGGGGGATCTGACTGAGGTATATAAAGTGTTAAAGGAGTTGATAAGGTTGACGGTGAAAAGAGGTTCCCCCTTGTCCAGAACAAAAGGTTAGATATATTTGATTTGATTTATTATTGTCATGTATTAGTATACAGTGAAAAGTATTGTTTCTTACGCACTGTACAGACAAAGCATACCATTCATAGAGAAGGAAAGGAGAGAGTGCAGAATGTCGTGTTACAGTCATAGCTCGGGTGCAGAGAAAGATCAACTTAGTGCGAGGTAGGTCCATTCAAAAGTCTGACAGCAGCCGGGAAGAAGCTGTTCTTGAGTCGGTTGGTCCGTGACCTCAGACTTTAGCATCTTTTTCCCAATGGAAGAAGGTGGGAGAGAGAATGTCCGGGGTGTGTGGGGTCCTTACTTATGCTGGCTGCTTTGCTGAGGCCCCTTGGCATTGCCCAAGGTGCAAACTGGCAATGCCCACTGGACACTGGGCAGTGCCAAGGGGTGGCTATTGGGGCATGATCGGTGGGGGTGGGAGGATCCCACTGCCACTCTGCATAGGGACTGGTGACAGAGAAAGAAGTGGGTGATTGTGGCTGGCCATCCGAGTGGTGGTGGTGGCGGGGAGGGAGTTGGGGGCGGGGGCAGAGGGAGGTGGGGGGTGGGCGGGGCTGCGGCAGTGTGAACGGTGAGGGGTGTCGGGACTGCTGGGGGAGTTATCAGGGCTAGCCTGGAGAGGTCTGGGAGGCCAGCGATCGGGGAGTGGGTGGTGGGGCGGTGGTGGGGGGGGGTCGGAGGGGCAGCGATGGGGGGTGGGGGGTGGGTGGTGGGGCGGTGGTGGGGGGGGGGTCGGAGGGGCAGCGATGGGGGGGGTCGGAGGAGCGGTGATGAGGGAGGTTGGCAGTGCGGGGCTACTGCACATTTGCCGCTCTCGGCGCTGCCACATTGACACATTGCACAGTATCCCATTCTGCACTGCGCTCCCGCATTTCCAGTGCTCCCTGAAATTCCACCCTGAACCTTGCTCGGACACTCTGTGATACACAGAGTGTGGGAGATTCATTCTGAAAATCCTGCTAAAAAAAAACCGGCGGCAGTTACTCCAGTTTTCATGCAAACTCGGCACTCGGAGTGTTTTGGGGAGAATTTCCCCCGGTTTCTCTCAGAGGGTTGTGAATCTGTGGAACTCACTGCCCCAGAGTGCAGTAGAGACAGAATCACTCAATAGATTCAAGAACGAGATGGAAATGTTCCTGGTGAAAAGTGGGATAAAGCGCGATGGGGAGCAGACAGGAGAGTGGATTTAACACCAGGATAAAACCTGCCCTGTTTATTTTAAATAATGAAGTGAGCTCGAAGGGCTGAACTGCCGACTCCAGCTCCTGATGTCTTCCTTTGCTTGGTGGGGGTTAAGGAATGATGTGATTGAGGGATTTTTGCGAAGGTTAGTGTGGGACTGGGTGCCGCACGGTATGGCCCACTGTGTGATGAAAAGAGTCACAAGGCTTTTTACTCTTATGTGAGGAATAAAAGAATGACCAGGGTGAGGTTAGGGCCGGTCAAGGACAGTAGTGGGAACTTGTGTATGGAGTCAGTAGAGATAGGCGAGGTGATGAATGAATACTTTTCTTCAGTGTTCACCAAGGAGAGGGGCCATGTTTTTGAGGAAGAGAAGGTGTTACAGGCTAATAGGCTGGAGGAAATAGATGTTCGGAGGGAGGATGTCCTGGCAGTTTTGAATAAACTGAAGGTCGATAAGTCCCCTGGGCCTGATGAAATATATCCTAGGATTCTTTGGGAGGCAAGGGATGAGATTGCAGAGCCTTTGGCTTTGATCTTTGGGTCCTCACTGTCCACGGGGATGGTGCCAGAGGACTGGAGAATGGCGAATGTTATTCCTCTGTTTAAGAAAGGGAATAGAAATGACCCTGGTAATTATAGACCGGTTAGTCTTACTTCGGTGGTTGGTAGATTGATGGAAAAGGTCCTTAGAGATGGGATTTACGACCATTTAGAAAGATAGTCAGCACGGATTCGTGAAGGGCAAGTCGTGCCTCACAAATTTGATAGAATTTTTTGAGGAGGTAACTAAGTGTGTTGATGAAGGTAGGGCAGTTGATGTCATATACATGGATTTTAGTGAAGCGTTTGATAAGGTCCCCCATGGTCGGCTTATGATGAAAGTGAGGAGGTGTGGGATAGAGGGAAAGTTGGCCGATTGGATAGGTAACTGGCTGTCTGATCGAAGACAGAGGGTGGTGGTGGATGGAAAATTTTCGGATTGGAGGCAGGTTGCTAGCGGAGTGCCGCAGGGATCAGTGCTTGGTCCTCTGCTCTTTGTGATTTTTATTAATGACTTAGAGGAGGGGGCTGAAGGGTGGATCAGTAAATTTGCTGATGACACCAAGATTGGTGGAGTAGTGGATGAGGTGGAGGGCTGTTGTAGGCTGCAAAGAGACATAGATAGGATGCAAAGATGGGCTGAAAAATGGCAAATGGAGTTTAACCCTGATAAATGTGAGGTGATTCATTTTGGTAGGACTAATTTAAATGTGGATTACAGAGTCAAAGGTAGGGTTCTGAAGACTGTGGAGGAACAGAGAGATCTTGGGGTCCATATCCACAGATCTCTAAAGGTTGCCACTCAAGTGGATAGAGCTGTGAAGAAGGCCTATAGTGTGTTAGCTTTTATTAACAGGGGGTTGGAGTTTAAGAGCCGTGGGGTTATGCTGCAACTGTACAGGACCTTGGTGAGACCACATTTGGAATATTGTGTGCAGGTCTGGTCACCTCACTATAAGAAGGATGTGGAAGCGCTGGAAAGAGTGCAGAGGAGATTTACCAGGATGCTGCCTGGTTTGGAGGGTAGGTCTTATGAGGAAAGGTTGAGGGAGCTAGGGCTGTTCTCTCTGGAGCGGAGGAGGCGGAGGGGAGACTTAATAGAGGTTTATAAAATGATGAAGGGGATAGATAGAGTGAACGTTCAAAGACTATTTCCTCGGGTGGATGGAGCTATTACAAGGGGGCATAACTATAGGGTTCATGGTGGGAGATATAGGAAGGATATCAGAGGTAGGTTCTTTACGCAGAGAGTGGTTGGGGTGTGGAATGGACTGCCTGCAGTGATAGTGGAGTCAGACACTTTAGGAACATTTAAGCGGTTATTGGATAGGCACATGGAGCACACCAGGATGATAGGGAGTGGGATAGCTTGATCTTGGTTTCAGATAATGCTCGGCACAACATCGTGGGCCGAAGGGCCTGTTCTGTGCTGTACTGTTCTATGTTCTATGTTCTATGTATGACCTGCAAAGAGTTATGGACTGGGCAGAGACCTGTGTCGAAGCCAGCATGGAGTTAGCTCCCAGCTTGGGCTATAACCTGTATGTCAATGTACGATTAATCACGGCAATTATCTTGTGAAGGGAATCAAACGTGTGACATTGATTGTCCGAGAGATACAGAGAGCTGGAATGGGGGGGGAAGGGCTTCTTGTGGGTGAGTAGCCCTGAGAAAGTGCCTTACAATAAATTAGCTCAAACCTAAAGACCAGTCTGGATTGAATCTTCCATTGCTGGTGACTTGTTGTGACGAATACTATTGTCAATAAATATTTAATGTTGTACAATCCCTCTTGACGAGATGTATAGAATGACAATACTGGCGGCGAGCATTGTCCTGGACTTTGTGCTCAGGTATCTATGGTGATGAGTGAACCCACCAACAGAAATGAGAGAGCCACTCACTCAACCACTCTCACACAAGCAGACTCCTGAAATTAACAGTGCGAGTGAACCATTCGGCCCATCGAGCCTGCTCCGTCATCCAATACTATCATGGCTGGCCTCGGATTCCAACTCCATTTTCCCTTCTGCAGCCCATATCCCTTCATTCCCCGAGAGACCATAAACTCTGCCTTAAATATATTCAATGATGGAATGTCCACAGCTCTTTGGGGTAGAGCAGCGCAGTGGAGAACATGCTCCTGACTACATCAACAGGGACAAAGTAGAAATGGTCGAGAGCTTCACGTTTTTAGGTGTCCAGATCACGAATAACCTGTCCTAGTCCCCCCCATGCTGACACTATAGTTAAGAAAGCCCACCAACGCCTCTACTTTCTCAGAAGACTAAGGAAATTTGGCATGTCAGCTCCGACTCTCACCAACCTTTACAGATGCACCATAGAAAGCATTCTTTCTGGTTGTATCACAGCTTGGTCTGGCTCCTGCTCTGCCCAAGACCACAGGAAACTACAAAAGGTCGTGAATGTAGCCCAATCCATCACGCAAACCAGCCTCCCATCCATTGACTCTGTCTACACTTCCCGCTACCTCAGAAAAGCAGCCAGCATAATTAAGGACCACACACAGCCCGGACATTCTCTCTTCCACTTTCTTCTGTCGGGAAAAAGATACAAAAGTCTGAGGTCACGTACCAACTGACTCAAGAACAGCTTCTTCCATCAGACTTTTGAATGGACCTACCTTGCATTAAGTTGATCTTTCTCTATACCCTAGCTATGACTGTAACACTACATTCTGCACTCTCTCCTTTCCTTCTCTATGAACGGTATAGCGCGTAAGAAACAATACCTTTCACTGTATTCCAAAACATGTGACAATAAATCAAAAAATCAAATAGCGATTCCCAAAGATTCAGCATCCTCTGAGCAAAGACATTTCCCCTCATCTGAGTCCTAAATGGCCGCCCCCGTACCCCGCGACTGTGACCCCCGTGTTCTAGATTCCCCACCAGAGTTAATATCTTGAGCCCAATATAACTTTTCTTTGAACCTGCCCCTCCTCCATTAACCGTGAGGCCAGAGTTAGCCAGGAAGGACCTAAGGAAAGAGTTAAGAAGAGCCAGGAGGGGACATGAGAAGTCTTTGGCAGGTAGGATCAAAGAAAACCTTAAAGCTTTCTATAGGTATGTCAGGAGTAAAAGAATGACTAGGGTAGGATTAGGGCCAGTCAAGGACAGTAGTGGGAAGTTGTGCGTGGAGTCTGAAGAGATAGGAGAGGCACTAAATGAATATTTTTCGTCGGTATTCACACTGGAGAGGGATAGTGTCGAAGGGAGTACTGAGATGCAGGCTGTTGGACTGGATGGGATTGATGTTCATAAGGAGGAGGTGTTAGCAATTCTGGAAAGGGTAAAAATAGATAAGTTCCCTGGGCCGGATGGGATTTATCCTAGGATTCTCTGGGAGGCTAGAGAGGAGATTGCAGAGCCTTTGGCTTTGATCTTTGTGTCATCATTGTCTACTGGAACAGTGCCAGAAGACTGGAGGATAGCAAATGTTGTCCCGTTGTTCAAGAAGGGGAGTAGGGACAACCCTGGTAATTATAGACCGGTGAGCCTTACTTCTGTTGTGGGCAAAGTATTGGAAAGGATTATAAGAGATAGGATTTATAATCACCTGGAAAGGAATAATTTGATTAGGGATAGTCAGCACGGTTTTGTGAAGGATAGGTCGTGCCTCACAAACCTTATTGAGTTCTTTGAGAAGGTGACCAAAGAGGTGGATGAGGGTAAAGCAGTTGATGTGGTGTATATGGATTTCAGCAAAGCGTTTGATAAGGTTCCCCATGGTAAGCTTTTGCAGAAAATACGGACACATGGGATTGAGGGTGATTTAGTGGTTTGGATCAGGAATTGGCTAGCTGTAAGAAAACAAAGGGTGGTGGTTGATGGGAAATATTCATGCTGGAGTTGAGTTACTAGTGGTGTACCACAAGGATCTGTTTTGGGGCCACTGCTGTTTGTCATTTTTATTAATGACTTGGATGAGGGCGTGGAAGGATGGATTAGTAAATTTGCAGATGACACTAAAGTCGGTGGAGTTGTAGACAGTGCGGAGGGAAGTGGCAGGTTACAGAGGGACATAGATAAGCTGCAGAGCTGGGCTGAGAGGTGGCAAATGGAGTTTAATGCGGAAAAGTGTGAGGTGATTCACTTTGGAAGGAGTAACAGGAATACAGAGTACTGGGCTAATGGTAAGATACTTGGTAGTGTGGATGAACAGAGGGATCTGGGTGTCCATGTGCATAGATCCCTGAAAGTTGGCACCCAGGTTGATAGGGTTGTTAAGAAGGCGTACGGTGTGTTAGCTTTTATTGGTAGAGGGATTGAGTTTCGGAGCCAGGAGGTCATGCTGCAACTGTACAAAACTCTGGTGCGGCCGCATTTGGAGTATTGCGTACAGTTCTGGTCGCCGTATTATAGGAAAGATGTGGAAGTGTTGGAAAGGGTGCAGAGGAGATTTACCAGGATGTTGCCTGGTATGGTGGGAAAATCGTATGAGGAAAGGCTGAGGGGCTTGAGGTTGTTTTCGTTAGAGAGAAGAAGGTTAAGAGGTGACTTAATAGAGGCATACATGATGATCAGAGGATTAGATAGCGTGGATAGTGAGAGCCTTTTTCCTCGGATGGTGATGGCTAGCACGAGGGGACATAGCTTTAAATTGAGGGGTGAGAGATATAGGACAGATGTTAGAGGTAGGTTCTTTACTCAGAGAGTAGTAAGGGCGTGGAATGCCCTGCCTGCAGCAGTGGTGGACTCGTCAACGTTGAGAGCGTTCAAGTGGTTATTGGATAAACATATGGATGATATTGGAATAGTGTAGGTTAGAGGGGCTTTAGATTGGTTTCACAGGTTGGTGCAACATCGAGGGGCGAAAGGCCTGTACTGCGCTGTAATGTTCTATGTTCTAGAACTGAACGCACATCTCACCCCGTACCGGACCATCTGTCTCCCTCTAATCCCCCCCTCCCCCCTGTCACAAATGGCACAGTGGTTAGCACTGCTCCACGTTCTACCCGTGTCTGTGTGAGTTTTCCTCCGGTTTCCTCCCACAATCCGGAAGATGTGCTGGTTAGGGTGCATTGACCATGCTAAATTCTCCCTCAGTGTACCCGAACAGGAGTGTGGAAACTAGGGGATTTTCACATTAACTTCATTGCAGTGTTAATGTAAGCCTACTTGTGACACTAATAAAATAAACATCTGCAGAGACGCTGCTTCCTCCCGATCGAATCATTTGACCATCTTAAACCCCTTGATTCGATCGCCCGCGAACCGTGACCTCACATGAGCCACGTTGATAGAAACAGGAGGGGGAGAGGACGTGGAGTCTGGAAGTTGAGAGAATGGACACGTCACCACGGGTTGTATTTTTGCGATTACTTTATTGATTCTCCGCGTGTCGGGGTACAGAGGGGGTCAGATCGAGGTCAGGGGGCAGAAAATGCTCCCGTGCCACATTCCCACCCCGATGGCTCGCTCCCGCCAGGTCGTGACCTCAGTTGGTTGCCATAATGTTGTGAATCCAGGAGACGAAATTACAGACTTTGGTGTAGACTCCGGGGTGGTTTCTCTCGGCACAGCCGTAGCCCCAGGACACCACTCCGTGGAGCTGTCCGTTACACACCACTGGACCGCCGGAATCTCCCTGCGGGAATAAACAACACATCCAAATCCATCAGCATCTCAGCCCCGTGACGTCACCGTTTACGGAGTGTTCCGAAACCGCATGCTCATCGCAAACTTTCCATATACTGTTTACATTGCATTGATATAGCGACCACAACAGAGTAAACCCCATCCCCAATCTCCCCAGCAACAGGAAACAGATGAACTTTGACCCGGAGCCACTTAAGGAGATGAGAGACAGGCGACCAAAGAATCGGTGTTTAACCAGCATCTCAAAGGAGAGAGAATTGGAGAGGTTTAGGGAGGGATTCCAGATCTTAGGGCCCCTCTCCCCCCAGGGCAGCTGAAGGCACGGCTGCCAATGGTGGACAGATGGGAATCCTGGAATACTTAAGAGGCCGGAATTGGAGGAGCGTACGGATCTCGGAGGGGTGTCGGGGCTGGAGGAGGTTACAGAGATAGGGAGGGGGTGTAGGGGCTGGGGGAGGTTACAGAGATAGGGAGTGTTGTAGGGGCTGGAGGAGGTTACAGATATAAGGAGGGTTGTAGGGGCTGGAGGAGGTTACAGAGCGAGGGAGTGTTGTAGGGGCTGGGGGAGGTTACAGAGATAGGGAGTGTTGTAGGGGCTGGAGGAGGTTACAGAGATAGGGAGTGTTGTAGGGGCTGGAGGAGGTTACAGAGATAGGGAGTGTTGTGGGGGTGGAGGAGGTTACAGAGATAGTGAGGGGTGTAGGGGCTGGAGGAGATTATAGAGACAGGGAGGAGCATAGGGGGCTGTCCCAACAGAACAGGAGTGTGAAATCCTGGCCCCGCGTCGCTGTAACAGTCACGATGTGGTCAAACCATCAGTTATTGTGACGGGGGAGCGGGAGAGATTAAATTCATTTCTCCCACAATATTCCCGGGTTAGTGGATTCTGGGAGAGTTCCGTGTCGCTGTCAGTGACAGGATGCGGAATAGAATTTGAAATGTTGGGAAAGCCCACAATGTGGACATTGGGGAATCTCTGGGAGTGTCGGGAGATGTGGATGTATATCTCTGGGTCCAAGCCTTTGGTCGGCATTGCTGAGGTCGGACTGGTCTCTCTGGGAGATTTGGGAATGTTTCATTCTGTACTTTGCCCCCTCCTCCCAAGTGTTGCCGCTCTGAGCGACCCCTCCCCCCCCCCCCCCCGCCACCTCCCGACCAGCCCTGATCGCTGGTCATGTGACTCAGGAGGGCAGCCATTCAAGGGACAGTATCCATGTTGGGTGTTCTAACGCGCCACCCGGTTTGGTTCCCCCCTCCCCACCCCATGATGCAGAGTGAGGTCTCAGTGGGGCTTCCTGTCTCGCCCCACTCACTTTATTAAATGAGTCATACCTGACAAGAGTCCTTCCCGCCTTCCACGTATCCGACGCACATCATGTTACCCGTGATCATCCCGGGATAGGAGCCGTGGCAGTCCGCATCGCTGAGGACCGGGGCATCCAGGCACTGCAGCTGATCCCCACTAACCGCTAGATCAAAGCAGAGGTCAGAGGTTAGAGGGTCGGTGGGCTTACCCGCCGCTTAGGGGTCACAGCATTGCGAATGGGGTCATTTGGATGGTGTCTTGTGGCTTACCACTGGACATGGTGTTCCCCCAGCCGGATATCAGGCACATGTCCCCAGCATAGGCACAGCTGCTGGGCAGAGCGATGGATCCCACGTTACGGTTGAACGTGGCGCGTTTGGACAGTTTAATCAGCATGATATCATTGTCCAGGTTGTAGTAATTGTAGGCCGGGTGTCTGATCACTTTGACGGATTCGATGAATTCCTCGCTGCCCTCGTTGATCGAGATGTCGTGCTCTCCCACACGCACCTGGATACGGCTAAGGGAATGAGACAGAAAAATCTGCTTAAGAGGGTGGCTGGTGACCGGCGGCCATCTTGTTTTGGCCTGACACCAGCCATGGACAACTCGGTGTTGCCTGTCTGCTCTCTGGGCTCGGAATAGCGGGAAAGGGAATCCTTCCAGGGCTGCCTGGGAAGACAAGCTTGCAGCCTGACCCTCCATTTTGTTGCCAATAACAATTGCTGAGTCCCAATTTGTGGTCCTTTCTCAATATCCCTCAGTACTTTAACTCGCAAAAACATGTCAATACATCAATTTACCTGGAGGTCTCTGAGTTTGGAAGGTGGGCTGGGGAAGTCTGTGACATACTCATTGCAGGAAAGGTTCTCAATCTCCAACTGTCACCTCCCCCCCTCCCCACCCTACCCTCACCTCCCCCCTCCCCATCCCACCCTCACCCCTCCCCACCCTACCCTCACCCTCCCCCCTCCCCTCCCCACCCTCCCCCCTCCCCACCCTCCCCCCTCCCCACCCCACCCTCACCCCTCCCCACCCTACCCTCTCCTCCCCCCTCTCCATCCCACCTTCACCCTCCCCCGTCCCCATCCCACCCTCACCCCTCCCCTCCCTACCTTCACCTTCACCTGTCCCCATCCCACCCCGTACTCCCCTAATTCCAAACAAGAACTAGATAAAGCAGACAATGCTCCAAGAACACAGATTGGAGGAAGTTACAGAAATAGGGAAGGTTGTAGGAACTGGAGAAGGTTACAGAACTGGAAGGCTTTTAGGGGCTGGAGGAGGTTACAGAGATAGGGAGGGTTGTAGGGGCTGGAGGAGGTTAGAGAAATGGAAGGCTTTTAGGGGCTGGAGGAGGTTACAGAGATAGGGAGGGTTGTAGGGGCTGGAGGAGGCTACAGAGATAGGGAGGGTTGTAGGGGCTGGAGGAGGTTACAGAGATAGGGAGGGTTGTAGGGGGCTGGAGGAGGTTACAGAAATGGAAGGCTTTTAGGGGCTGGAGGAGGTTACAGAGATAGGGAGTGTTGTAGGGGCTGGAGGAGGTTACAGAGGGAGGGTTGTAGGGGCTGGAGGAGGTTACAGAGATAGGGAGGGTTGGAGGGGCTGGAGGAGGTTACAGAGATAGGGAGGGCTGTAGGAGCTGGAGGAGGTTACAGAGATAGGGAGGGTTGGAGGGGCTGGAGGAGGTTACAGAGATAGGGAGGGTTGGAGGGTCTGGAGGAGGTTACAGAGATAGGGAGGGGTGTAGGGGCTGGAGGAGGTTACAGAGATAGGGAGGGGTGTAGGGGCTGGAGGAGGTTACTTGGGGAGGGTCTCGAGGTTACGTATGAGTTTGAAAATGAGGATTAGATTGATCGATTGAACCTTTTAGCCAGTTTGGATGCCAAGTTGCAGATACTTGCCTCTGGTAGCAATGGGCAGCAGAGACCACCCAGTCAGGGCTGATCAGTGACCCCCCACACATGTGCCAACCCACATTCAGGGAGACGATCCAGGGCACCGAGTGCTTGGCGCACTCGTACCCACCGACAATCTTATCGTCATCGTGGGGTGCAGCCGCTGTGAGGGCAAGAGAAGAGACACAGGGATTAAACACCAGCATCAACGTAGGGAGAGCGGGAGAGAGAGTGGGGGAGAGAGAGCGGGAAAGAGAGCGGGAGAGAGAGAGGGCGAGAGAGGGGGAGAGAGGGAGAGAGGGAGAGAGGGAGGGAGAGAGGGGGGGAAAGAGAGAAAGAGAGGGGGAGAGAGAGGAGAGAGAGAGGGAAAGCGGGAGAGAGAAGAGGGGAGAGAGAAAGGGCGAGATGGAGGGAGAGAGCGCGGGAGAGAGAGAGGGGAAGGGGGGGGAGAGAGAGAGGGAAAGCGGGAGAGAGAAGGGGGGAGAGAGGGGGAGAGAGAGAGGGAGAGAGAGAGGGAGAAATGGAGGGAGAGAGGGGGAGAGAGGGAGAGAGAGAGGGGGAGAGGGGGGGAGAGAGAGAGAGAGGGAGGGAGAGAGAGGGAGAGAGAGAGAGAGGGAGAGAGAGAGAATGGGAAAGAGAGGGGGAAACAGAGAGGGGGAGGGAGTGGGGAAAGCTTGGAGAGGAGGTAAGGGAAGGCTGAGGAAAAACTCAAGAGAGAGTTAAGGTAAAGAATGGGACAGAGACGCGTTTACCAGCCAATCCCAAAAACACGGCAAGCAGGATAATCTTCATTGTTGCCTCGAGTCTGACGATGGCTGAGTGTGGGCAGTCGGGGTGTTTTATACGCTGTCGGAGCTCCGTTATCAGAGATTAACACGACCACAAGATTCATTAGTTATCACCAGTCCTTGAGAATGTGAGGAGCAGATGCCTGTTTCCCAGCTAAGATCATTGGGTTATATCTCCCACTTTAACTAGACTGGTCTCTGGAATCTCTCTCATCCAATGAGATTAGGGAAGGTTGAATAAACTCTGGGGAATTTCATATCCCAGGGTGGCTCTCGATAGGGAAATTGATACAGGATGTTGATGTGTAGAGTCTTCAGGTTTTACACCTCTCCATGGCCTGGGGTCTGGCCCATCTCTCTGCAATCCTAAACTTCCTCACCCACAGAATGCAACCAGTAAGGATAGGCAACAACACCTCCTCCACGATCATCCTCAACACCGGTGCCCCACAAGGCTGTGTTCTCAGGCCCCTACCATACTCCTTATACACCTATGACCGTGCGGCCAAATTCCCCTCCAACTCGATTTTCAAGTTTGCTGATGACACCACCGTGCTGGGACGGATCTCAAACAATGACGAGACAGAGTACAGGAATGAGATAGAGAATCTGGTGAACTGGTGCAGCAACAATAATCTCTCCCTCAATGTCAACAAAATGAAAGAGATTGTCATCGACTTCAGGAAGCTTAAAGGAGAACATGCCCCTGTCTACATCAATGGGGACGAAGTAGAAAGGGTTGAAAGCTTCAAGTTTTTAGGTGTCCAAATCACCAACAACCTGTCCTGTTCCCCCCATGCCGACACCATAGAAAACATTCTTTCTGGTTGTATCACAGCTTGGTCTGGCTCCTGCTCTGCCCAAGACCGCAAGAAACTACAAGGGGTCGTGAATGTAGCCCAGTCCATCACGCAAACCAGCCTCCCATCCATTGACTCTGTCTACACTTCCCGCTGCCTCAGGAAAAGCAGCCAGCATAATTAAGAATCCCATTCACCCCGGACATTCTCTCTTCCACCTTCTTCTGTCGGGAAAAAGATACAAAAGTCTGAGGTCACGTACCGACCGACTCAAGAACAGCTTCTTCCCTGCTGCTGTCAGACTTTTGAATGGACCTACCTTGCATTAAGTTGATCTTTCTCTGCACCTGAGCTATGACTGTAACACTACATTCTGCACTCACTTCTTTCCCTCTCTATGAACGGTATGCTTTGTCTCTATAGCGCCCAAGAAACAATACTTTTCACTGTTTTCATGTGACAATAATAAATCAAATCAAATCAAAGAAAGAGTCTGTTCAGCCCATCGAGTCCCCGCTGACCATCAGGTACCCGCTGACCATCAGGTACCCGCTGACCATCAGGTACCCGCTGACCATCAAGTCCCCGCTGACCATCAAGTCCCCACTGACCATCAAGTCCCCGCTGACCATCAAGTCCCCGCTGACCATCAGGTACCCGCTGACCATCAAGTCCCCGCTGACCATCAAGTCCCCACTGACCATCAAGTCCCCACTGACCATCAAGTCCCCGCTGACCATCAAGTCCCCGCTGACCATCAAGTCCCCGCTGACCATCAAGTCCCCACTGACCATCAAGTCCCCACTGACCATCAAGTCCCCGCTGACCATCAAGTCCCCGCTGACCATCAAGTCCCCGCTGACCATCAAGTACCCGCTGACCATCAAGTACCCGTCCACTCCCGTTTTCCAGCACTTGGTCCACAGCCTCATGTGCGACTTTACCGTGTGTCCCCGTGTTGCTGTGGCACTCTTCACATGCGTGTTGTTATCACATGGGTAAGCAGGAATCTCTCACGGTGCCCTGCCTGCCATCACTGTGTGTGTGTTTGGAAGGACTAGCAAGTTGACATATGTTATGAATGAACGTTCTCTGGCTCAGAGGTTACCCACTGTTCCAAGAGACTGCTCCCACAGGGAGTGGGGAGAATGTGGGACTCGCTCCCACAGGGAGTGGGGAGAATGAGGGACTCGCTCCCACAGGGAGTGGGGAGAATGTGGGACTCGCTCCCACAGGGAGTGGGGAGAATGAGGGACTCGCTCCCACAGGGAGTGGGGAGAATGAGGGACTCGCTCCCACAGGGAGTGGGGAGAATGAGGGACTCGCTCCCACAGGGAGTGGGGAGAATGAGGGACTCACTCCCACAGGGAGTGGGGAGAATGTGGGACTCGCTCCCACAGGGAGTGGGGAGAATGTGGGACTCGCTCCCACAGGGAGTGGGGAGAATGTGGGACTCGCTCCCACAGGGAGTGGGGAGAATGAGGGACTTGCTCCCACAGGGAGTGGGGAGAATGTGGGACTCGCTCCCACAGGGAGTGGGGAGAATGTGGGACTCGCTCCCACAGGGAGTGGGGAGAATGTAGGACTTACTCCCACAGGGAGTGGGGAGAATGTGGGATTCGCTCCCATGGGGTGTGGGGAGAATGTGGGAGTCACTCACACAGGGAGTGGGGAGAATGTGGGACTCGCTCCCACAGGGAGTGGGGAGAATGTGGGATTCGCTCCCATGGGGAGTGGGGAGAATGTGGGATTTGCTCCCACAGGGAGTGGGGAGAATGTGGGATTCGCTCCCATGAGGACTGGGGAGAATGTGGGATTTGCTCCCACAGGGAGGTGAATAGTATGGATGCATTTTAGGGGAAGCTGGATAAACACATGAAGGAGAAAGGAACAGGAGATGGTGATGGGGGGAAGATGGAGTGGTTGGGGGTGAGAGGGGGGCTGGTGTGGAGCAAAAGACCGACACGGAGCAGAGGGGTCGAATGGCCTGTGTCTGAGCAGTGTATTCAATGTTATTGAGTGAATGAAGGTTGCACTGTGTAATTAGCTCTTTAACAACTGAATCACAGTCGTTGGGAGTGTCAGGTGGGGAAGTGTCAGCTGATTCTGAGAGTGAAGCTGAAAAAGTGGATTTTTTTTTTAAAGGCGTGAATCTTTCAGATTGTTGATGTGTGGAGAGACTGGGGTCTAACTCAGGAACAGAAGCAAGTTAGCAGGAGGCAAATGGCACCTTGTTCTTCATTGCACAGAGATTGGAATAGAGAAGTCTCGCTACATTTGTACAGGGTTTTCGTGTGACCACGCGTGGAACAGTGCGTTCAGTTCTGGCCTCGCGGTTAATGGAGCTTTTCATGTTCAAAGACAAGTTATATTGGGCTCGAGATATTAACTCTGGTGGGGAATCTAGAACACGGGGGTCACAGTCGCGGGGTACGGGGACGGCCATTTAGGACTCAGATGAGGAGAAATGTCTTTCTTAGAGGGTGCTGAATCTTTGGGAATCGCTATTTGATTTTTTGATTTATTGTCACATGTATTGGGACACAGTGAAAAATATTGTTTCTTGCGCGCTATACGGACAAGGCATACCGTTCATAGAGATGGGAAGGAGGGGGTGCAGAATGTAGTGTTACAGTCATAGCTCGGTACAGAGAAAGATCAAGTTCATGCAAGGCAGCAGGGAAGAAGCTGTTCTTGAGTCGGTCGGTACGTGACCTCAGACTTTTGTATCTTTTTCCCGACAGAAGAAGGTGGAAGAGAGAATGTCCGGGCTGTGTGTAGGGTCCTTAATTATGCTGGCTGCTTTTCCGAGGCAGCGGGAAGTGGAGACAGAGTCAATGGATGGGAGGCTGTTTTGCGTGATGGATTGGGCTACATTCACAACCTTTTGTAGTTCCTTGTGGTCTTGGGCAGAGCAGGAGCCATACCAAGCTGTGATACAACCAGAAAGAATGCTTTCTATGGTGCATCTGTAAAGGTTGGTGAGAGTCGTAGCTGATATAACAAATTTCCTGAGTCTTCTGAGAAAGTAGAATCATAGAAATCATAGAATCATAGAAACCCTACAGTGCAGAAGGAGGCCATTCGGCCCATCGAGTCTGCACCGACCACAATCCCACCCAGGTCCCACCCCCACATATTTTACCCACTAATCCCTCTAACCTACGCATCCCAGGACTCTAAGGGGCAATTTTTTTTAACCAGGCCAATTAACCTAACCCGCACATCTTTGGACTGTGGGAGGAAACCGGAGCACCCGGAGGAAACCCACGCAGACACGAGGAGAATGTGCAAACTCCACACAGACAGTGACCCGAGCTGGGAATCGAACCCGGGACCCTGGAGCTGTGAAGCAGCGTTGGTGGGCTTTCTTAACTATAGTGTCAGCATGGGGGGACCAGGACAGGTTGTTGGTGATCTGGACACCTAAAAACTTGAAGCTCTCGACCATTTCTACTTTGTCCCTGTTGATGTAGACAGGATGTGGAGATGCCGGCGTTGGACTGGGGTAAACACAGTAAGAAGTCTAACAACACCAGGTTAAAGTCCAACAGGTTTATTTGGTAGCAAAAGCCACGAGCTTTAGGAACAGGCTGTCCCTTCGTCAGGTGGGTGGGATTTTGATTACAAACAGGGCACAAAGACAAACTCAATTTACATGAATAATGATTGGAATGTGAGTCTTTACAGCTAATCAAGTCTTAAAGATACAGACAATGTGAGTGGAGGGAGCATTAAGCACAGGTTAAAGAGATGTGTATTGTCTCCAGACAGGACAGCCAGTGAGATTTTGCACATCCAGACAGGTTGTGGGGGTTACAGATAGTGTGACATGAACCCAAGATCCCGGTTTAGGCCGTCCTCATGTGTGCGGAACCTGACTATCAGTTTCTGCTCAGTGACTCAGTGAAGGGCGGCACGGTAACACAGTGGTTAGCACTGCTGCTTCACAGCTCCAGGGACCCGGGTTTGATTCCCGGCTCGGGTCACTGTCTGTGTGGAGTTTGCACATTCTCCTCATGTCTGCGTGGGTTTCCTCCGGGTGCTCCGGTTTCCTCCCACAGTCCAAAGATGTGCGGGTTAGGTTGATTGGCCATGCTAAAAATTGCCCCTTAGTGTCCCGGGATGCGTAGATTAGAGTGATTAGTGGGTAAAGTGTGTAGGGATATGGGGGTGGGATTGTGGTCGGTGCAGACTCGATGGGCCAAATGGCCTCTTTCTGTACTGTAGGGTTTCTATGATTTCTATGACTCTGCGCTGTCGTGTGTCGTGAAGGCCGCCTTGGAGAACGCTTACCCGGAGATCAGAGGCTGAATGCCCGTGACTGCTGAAGTGTTCCCCAACAGGAAGAGAACACTCTTGCCTGGTGATTGTCGAGCGGTGTTCATTCATCCGTTGTCGTAGCGTCTGCATGGTTTCCCCAATGTACCATGCCTCGGGACATCCTTTCCTGCAGCGTATCAGGTAGACAACGTTGGCCGAGTTGCAAGAGTATGTACCGTGTACCTGGTGGATGGTGTTCTCACGTGAGATGATGACATCTGTGTCGATGATCCGGCACGTCTTGCAGAGGTTGCTGTGGCAGGGTTGTGTGGTGTCGTGGTCACTGTTCTCCTGAAGGCTGGGTAGTTTGCTGCGGACAATGGTCTGTTTGAGGTTGTGCGGTTGTTTGAAAGCAAGAAGTGGGGGTGTGGGGATGGCCTTGGCGAGATGTTCATCTTCATCAATGACATGTTGAAGGCTCCGGAGGAGATGCCGTAGCTTCTCCGCTCCGGGGAAGTACTGGACGACGAAGGGTACTCTGTCCACCGTGTCCCGTGTTTGTCTTCTGAGGAGGTCGGTGCGGTTTTTCGCTGTGGCGCATCGGAACTGTCAATCGATGAGTCAAGCGCCATATCCTGTTCTTATGAGGGCATCTTTCAGCGTCTGGAGGTGTCTGTTGCGATCCTCCTCATCCGAGCAGATCCTGTGTATTCGGAGGGCTTGTCCGTAGGGGATGGCTTCTTTAACGTGTTTAGGGTGGAAGCTGGAGAAGTGGAGCATCGTGAGGTTATCCGTGGGCTTGCGGTACAGTGAGGTGCTGAGGTGACCGTCCTTAATGGAGATGCGGGTCCAAGAATGCAACCGATTCCGGAGAGTAGTCCATGGAGGCATGGTACATTGGGGAAACTATGCAGACACTACGACAACGGATGAATGAACACCGCTCGACAATCACCAGGCAAGAGTGTTCTCTTCCTGTTGGGGAACACTTCAGCGGTCACGGGCATTCAGCCTCTGATCTTTGGTTAAGCGTTCTCCAAGGCGGCCTTCACGACACACGACAGCGCAGAGTCGCTGAGCAGAAACTGATAGCCAAGTTCCGCACACATGAGGACGGCCTAAACCGGGATATTGGGTTCATGTCACACGATCTGTAACCCCCACAACCTGCCTGGATGTGCAAATTCTCACGAGCTGTCATGTCTGGAGACAATACGTATCTCTTTAACCTGTGCTTAATGCTCCCTCCACTCACATTGTCTGTACCTTTAAGACTTGATTAGCTGTAAAGACTCACATTCTAATCATTATTCATGTAAATTGAGTTTGTGTCTTTGTGCGCTGTTTGTAATCAGAACTCCCACCCACCTGACGAAGGGACAGCCTGTTCCGAAAGCTTGTGTGGCTTTTGCTACCAAATAAACCTGTTGGACTTTAACCTGGTGTTGTTAGACGTCTTACAATGTAGACAGGGGCATGTTCTCCACTGCGCTGCTCTACCCCAAAGAGCTGTGGACATTCCATCATTGAATATATTTAAGGCAGAGTTGATGGTCTCTTGGGGAATGAAGGGATATGGGCAGCAGAAGGGAAAATGGAGTTGGAATCCGAGGCCAGCCATGATAGTATTGGATGACGGAGCAGGCTCGATGGGCCGAATGGTTCACTCGCACTGTTAATATCAGGAGTCTGCCTGTGTGAGAGTGGTTGAGTGAGTGGCTCTCTCATTTCTGTTGGTGGGTTCACTCATCACCATAGATACCTGAGCACAAAGTCCAGGACAATGCTCGCCGCCAGTATTGTCATTCTATACATCTCGTCAAGAGGGATTGTACAACATTAAATATTTATTGACAATAGTATTCGTCACAACAAGTCACCAGCAATGGAAGATTCAATCCAGACTGGTCTTTAGGCTTGAGCTAATTTATTGTAAGACACTTTCTCAGTGCTACTCACCCACAAGAAGCCCTTCCCCCCCCATTCCAACTCTCTGTATCTCTCGGACAATCAATGTCACACGTTTGATTCCCTTCACAAGATAATTGCCGTGATTAATCGTACATTGACACACAGGGTATAGCCCAAGCTGGGAGCTAACTCCATGCTGGCTTCTACACAGGTCTCTGTCCAATCCATAACTCTTTGTAGGTCATGTGACTCTTTTCATCACACAGTGGGCCATACTGTGCGGCTCCCAGTCCCACACTAACCTTCGCAAAAATCCCTCAATCACATCATTCCTTAACCCCCACCAAGCAAAGGAAGACATCAGGAGCTGGAGTCGGCAGTTCAGCCCTTCGAGCTCACTTCATTATTTAAAATAAACAGGGCAGGTTTTATCCTGGTGTTAAATCCACTCTCCTGCCTGCTCCCCATCGCGCTTTATCCCACTTTTCACCAGGAACATTTCCATCTCATTCTTGAATCTATTGAGTGATTCTGTCTCTACTGCACTCTGGGGCAGTGAGTTCCACAGATTCACAACCCTCTGAGAGAAACCGGGGGAAATTCTCCCCAAAACACTCCGAGTGCCGAGTTTGCATGAAAACTGGAGTAACTGCCGCCGGTTTTTTTTTAGCGGGATTTTCAGAATGAATCTCCCACACTCTGTGTATCACAGAGTGTCCGCGCAAGGTTCAGGGTGGAATTTCAGGGAGCACTGGAAATGCGGGAGCGCAGTGCAGAATGGGATACTGTGCAATGTGTCAATGTGGCAGCGCCGAGAGCGGCAAATGTGCAGTAGCCCCGCACTGCCAACCTCGCTCATCACCGCTCCTCCGACCCCCCCCCATCGCTGCCCCTCCGACCCCCCCCCCACCACCGCCCCACCACCCACTCCCCCACCCCCCCATCGCTGCCCCTCCGAACCCCCCTATCGCTGCCCCTCCGGCCCCCCCCCCACCACCGCCCCACCACCCACTCCCCCACCCCCCCATCGCTGCCCCTCCGACCCCCCCCCACCACCGCCCCACCACCCACTCCCCCACCCCCCCATCGCTGCCCCTCCGAACCCCCCCATCGCTGCCCCTCCGGCCCCCCCCCGCCCCCCCCCACCGGCCCACCACCCACTCCCCCACCCCCCCATCGCTGCCCCTCCGAACCCCCCCATCGCTGCCACTCCGACCCTCCCCCCACCACCACCCCACCACCCACTCCCCGATCGCTGGCCTCCCAGACCTCTCCAGGCTGGCCCTGATAACTCCCCCAGCAGTCCCGACACCCCCCTCCCCACCATTCACACTGCGGCAGCCCCCCCCACCCCTCCCCTCCCCCCCACCTCCCTCTGCCCCCCCCCAACCCCCTCCCCCCCACCACCACCACTCGGATGGCCAGCCACAATCACCCACTTCTTTCTCTGTCACCAGTCCCTCTGCAGAGTGGCAGTGGGATCCTCCCACCCCCACCGATCATGCCCCAATAGCCACCCCTTGGCACTGCCCAGTGTCCAGTGGGCATTGCCAGTTTGCACCTTGGGCAATGCCAAGGGGCCTCAGCAAAGCAGCCAGCATAAGTAAGGACCCCACACACCCCGGACATTCTCTCTCCCACCTTCTTCCATTGGGAAAAAGATGCTAAAGTCTGAGGTCACGTACCAACCGACTCAAGAACAGCTTCTTCCCTGCTGCTGTCAGACTTTTGAATGGACCTACCTCGCACTAAGTTGATCTTTCTCTGCACCCGAGCTATGACTGTAACACTACATTCTGCACTCTCTCCTTCTCTATGAATGGTATGCTTTGTCTGTACAGTGCGTAAGAAACAATACTTTTCACTGTATACTAATACATGACAATAATAAATCAAATCAAATATATCTAACCTTTTGTTCTGGACAAGGGGGAACCTCTTTTCACCGTCAACCTTATCAACTCCTTTAACACTTTATATACCTCAGTCAGATCCCCCTCATTCTTCTGAATTCCAGTGAGTACAAGCCCAAGTTATATAACCTCTCCTTGGAAGACCAGCAAGCAATCCTGATGAGTTTCACACTTTGTGCCCCAGTAGAGTATAATCCTGCTCAATGAGCAAAGTCTCGCATAGCGCATGGAAAGATTCCATCCCTTCTGCCAAAACCTCCTCGTTTTATCCTCTCATTGCTGCCTCACAGCGCCAGGGACCCGGGTTCGATTCCCAGCACGGTGGCACAGTGGTTAGCACTGCTGCCTCACAGCGCCAGGGACCCGGGTACGATTCCCAGCACGGGTTACTGTCTGTGCGGAGTCTGCATGTTCTCCTCGTGTCTGCGTGGGTTTCCTCCAGGTGCTCCCACAGTCTGAAAGACGTGCTGGTTAGGTACATTGGCCGTGCTAAATTCTCCCTCAGTGTACCCGAAAAAGCGCCAGAGTGTGGCAGCTAGGGGATTTTCACAGTAACTTCATTGCAGTGTTAATGTAAGCCTACTTGTGACATTAATAAATAAACTTCAAACTGAAACTTCCCTGGAGGCACAGCGGAAAATTGTTTCATTCGACAGTGAGGCCAAAAGCTACAGGAAAGGTCGCTCCGTCTTGTATTCTTAACGTGATAGAGTGAGAGGCTGACATACGTGTCCTAACCGTGATCTTAGCTGGGAAACAGGCATCTGCTCCTCACATTCTCAAGGGCTGGTGATAACTAATGAATCTTGTGGTCGTGTTAATCTCTGATAACGGAGCACCTACAGCGTATAAAACACCCCGACTGCCCACACTCAGCCATCGTCAGACTCAAGGCAACAATGAAGATTATCCTGCTTGCCGTGTTTTTGGGATTGGCTGGTAAATGCGTCTCTGTCCCATTCTTTATCTTAACTCTTTCTTGAGTTTTTCCTCACCGTTTCTTCTCCTGGTCTCAAAGCCCTTCTTTCTCTCTCCCTTTCTAACTTTCTCCCTCTCCCTCTCTCTTTCTCACTTTCTCCCTCTCCCCCACTTTCTCCCTCGCAGTCCGATTTTCACTCACACTTCCCACTCTCTCTCCCTTTCTCTTGCTCTCTCCCACTTTCCCCTCTCACTTTCTCTCCCCGTCTCACTTTCCCTCTTTCCCTTCTCTCTACCCCACTCTCCCCCTCTCTCTCCCGCTCTCCCTCTCTCTCCCCTGCTCTCCCGCTCTCCCTCTCTCTCTCCCTCTTTCCCTCTCTCTCCCTACGTTGATGCTGGTGTTTAATCCCCGTGTCTCTTCTCTTGCCCTCACAGCGGCTGCACCCCACGATGACGATAAGATTGTCGGTGGGTACGAGTGCACCAAGCACTCGGTGCCCTGGATCGTCTCCCTGAATGTGGGTTGGCACATGTGTGGGGGGTCACTGATCAGCCCTGACTGGGTGGTCTCTGCTGCCCATTGCTACCAGAGGCAAGTATCTGCAACTTGGCATCCAAACTGGCTCTACTCTCAAATGAAAAATTTGCTCCTCAAACCCCAAGGGTCGGTTCCCAAATCTCTCAGGATCCACTGATCAACTTTCCAAGTTTGTGTTTGAGTCAGGCGCAGGGATTTGCTGCGCTTGAATATGGGGACGAGGGAAACCGTTAGTTCCTGTTGTGTTTTGTTCCCGACACTAACTCCATTGTACGAGACATTGGGAAGGCTAGACTTGGAATACTGTGTACAGTCCTGCTCACCCTATTATAGAAAGGATATTATTAAACTAGAAAGAGTGCAGAAAAGATTTACTAGGATGCTACCGGGACTTGATGGATTGAGTTATAAGGAGAGGCTGGATAGACCGGGACTTTTTTCCCTGGAGCGTAGGAGGCTGAGGGGTGACCTTATAGAGATCTATAAAATAATGAGGGGCATAGATCAGCGAGATAGTCAATATCTTTTCCCAAAGAGTCTAAAACTACAATGCTTAGGTTTAAGGTGAGAGGGGAGAGATACAAAAGGGTCCAGAGGGGCAATTGTTTCACACAGAGGGTGGTGAGTGTCTGGAACGAGCTGCCAGAGGTAGCAGTAGAGGCGGGTACAATTTTGTATTTTAAAAAGCATTTGGACAGTTACATGGGTAAGATGGCTATCGAGAGATCTGGGCCAAATGCGGACAAATGGGACTGACTAGGTTCGTGGTTAAAATAAAAGGGTCATATGGACAGGTTGGGCCGAAGGGCCTGTTTCCAAGCTGTAAACCTCAAGACATTCCCGAGGAATCGATTCCTCCCCCACCTCTTCGCCATCCACTGATCACACCAGTCACACCCTCCCTCTCTTATTTCCCACCAATCATCTCCCATCACCAAGACTGCCTGCTTCTGCCTCCAGAACGTCACCCCCGCCTCGGCTCATCGACTGCTGAAACCCTCACCCATGTCTTCATCACACTCCAGCCCGGACCAATCCAACACTCGAATGGCCCCTGGAGCCAACTCCCAACCTTCTCCGCCAACTCCATCTCACCCTAAACTTTCACAGGTAGGGAGACCCAATCAGACCTTTGGGTGAAAGGTTGCCACGATGAGGTAAGGAACTTGATTGGGAGTGAACTGAGAGTTGAGGAGGATTCTGGGACTCAGCAGTTGCCATTGGCAACAAAATAGAGGATCGGGCTCGGAGGCCTGTCTTCCCAGGCAGCCCTGGAAGGATTCCCTTTCCCGCTATTCCGAGCCCAGAGAGCAGACAGGCAACACCCAGTTGTCCATGGCTGGTGTCAGGTCAAAACAAGATGGCTGCCGGTCACCAGCCACCCTCTTAAGCAGATTTTTCTGTTTCATTCCCTTAGCCGTATCCAGGTGCGTGTGGGAGAGCACGACATCTCGATCAACGAGGGCAGCGAGGAATTCATCGAATCCGTCAAAGTGATCAGACACCCGGCCTACAATTACTACAACCTGGACAATGATATCATGCTGATTAAACTATCCAAACGCGCCACGTTCAACCGTAACGTGGGATCTATTGCTCTGCCCAGCAGCTGTGCCTATGCTGGAGACATGTGCCTGATATCCGGCTGGGGGAACACCATGTCCAGTGGTAAGCCACAAGACACCATCCAAATGACCCCATTTGCAATGCTTTGACCCCTACGCAGAGGGTAAGCCCACCGACCCTCTAACCTCTAACCTCTGCTTTGATCTAGCGGTTAGTGGGGATCAGCTGCAGTGCCTGGATGCCCCGGTCCTCAGCGATGCGGACTGCCACGGCTCCTATCCCGGGATGATCACGGATAACATGATGTGCGTCGGATACATGGAAGGCGGGAAGGACTCTTGTCAGGTATGACTCTTTTAATAAAGTGAGTGGGGGGAGACAGGAAGCCCCACTGAGACCTCACTCTGCATCATGGGGTGGGGAGGGGGGAACCAAACCGGGTGGCGCGTTAGAACACCCAACATGGATACTGTCCCCTGAATGGCTGCCCTCCTGAGTCACATGACCAGCGATCAGGGCTGGTCCAACCATAAGGTCAACATGTTGGCGACGGGAGGTGGGGGGGAGGGGGGGGGGTGGGGGGTCGCTCAGAGAGGCAACACTTGGAAGGAGGGGGCAAAGTACAGAATGAAACATTCCCAAATCTCCCAGAGAGACCAGTCCGACCTCAGCAATGCCGACCAATGTCTTGGACCCAGAGATATACATCCACATCTCCCGACACTCCCAGAGATTCCCCAATGTCCACATTGTGGGCTTTCCCAACATTTCAAATTCTGTTCCGCATCCTGTCACTGACAGCGACACGGAACTCTCCCAGAATCCACTAACCCGGGAATATTGTGGGAGAAATGAATTTAATCTCTCCCGCTCCCCCGTCACAACTGATGGTTTGACCACATCGTGACTGTTACAGCGACGCGGGGCCAGGATTTCCCACTCCCCATCCGGTGGGACCCCCACCCCCCCACTCACCGGGAGAGGGATTCACCAGCACAGCCCCCAATTGGCCATTGGCGGGACTGGATAATCCCAGGTGGTGGGCAGAGATAATGGAAAATCCCATGCTGAGCATCACACAGGGAGAGCCGGGTCACTCAATGTAACAGGCGGCCGTTCCAGTACAGATCCTATGGCCAGTCTGGCTCAATGAGACTGTACGTGTTGGGGAGAGCGTGGCATAGCGATAATGTCACTGGGCTGGTAATCCAGAGGCCCAGCCTATTGCCCTGTAGGGCACAGGTTCAAATCCCATCATGGCAGCCGGAAGAATTTAAATTCAATAATAAATCTGGATTTACTGAAGCGAGTATCAGGGATGGTGACCATTAAACTATCATCGATTGCTGTAAAAACCCATCTGGTTCACTAATATCCCCTTACCCCGGTCTGGCCTACATGTGACTCCAATGATGTGGATGACACTGAGATACCTCCCTGAACAGGCCAACAAGAGCAAGAAGGGATGGGAAACAAATGCTTATCCAATGAAATGTTACATGAATAAAAAGCATGATCCTCTCCTGCGCTCTATTTAATTAGAAACACAATGTTTATTGATATTATATTCATTCAGAGAGTTAATTGTGATTAAATTCCAAATTCCGCCCCCCAATGTCGACACGTGGCGGAACATCGAGAGAAAGCGGAGTTCGCTGATGGACCAATCAAGGGTCTCCTTACCCCATCCGCGAGGACAGCTCTGCAAAAGCAGACATGGTGACCCCTCCAGAGAGGCCCGTCTGCACTTCAGAGTCAGACTAATCTCGCACTGCAACCCTCCCTCCCTCTGTAACCACCTCCAGTCCCTACACCCCCTCCCTATCTCTAACCTCCTCCAGCCCCTACACCCCCTCCCTATCTCTGTAACCTCCTCCAGCCCCTACACCCCCTCCCTATCTCTGTAACCTCCTCCAGCCCCTACACCCCCTCCCTATCTCTGTAACCTCCTCCAGCCCCTCCCTATCTCTGTAACCTCTTCCAGCCCCTACACCACCTCCCTATCTCTAACCTCCTCCAGTCGCTACAACCCTCCCTATCTCTGTAACCTCCTCCAGCCCCTACAACCCTCCCTATCTCTGTAACCTCCTCCAGCCCCTACACCCCCTCCCTATCTCTAACCTCCTCCATCCCCTCCCTATCTCCGTAACCTCCTCCAGCCCCTACAACCCTCCGAGATCTCTGCGCTCCTCCAATTCCGGCCTCTTGAACATTCCAGGATTCCCATCACTCCGCCATTGGCGGCCGTGCCTCCCGCCAGGTCGTGACCTCAGTTGGTGAGGGGGAGAAGAGGGTGGGGGGGCCCTGGAATTCCCTCCCTAAACCTCTTCACCCCGCTCTCTCCTTTGAGATGCTGGTTAAACACCGAGCTCTTTCACTGGAGTTTTTGTTGTCCGTCTCTAATCTCAAGTGGCTCCGGGTCAAAGTTCATCTGTTTCCTGTTGCTGGGGAGATTGGGGATGGGGTTTACTCTGTTGTGGTCGCTATATCAATGCAATGTAAACAGTATATGGAAAGTTTGCGATGAGCATGCGGTTTCGGAACACTCCGTAAACGGTGACGTCACGGGGCTGAGATGCTGATGGATTTGGATGTGTTGTTTATTCCCGCAGGGAGATTCCGGCGGTCCAGTGGTGTGTAACGGACAGCTCCACGGAGTGGTGTCCTGGGGCTACGGCTGTGCCGAGAGAAACCACCCCGGAGTCTACACCAAAGTCTGTAATTTTGTCTCCTGGATTCACAACATTATGGCAACCAACTGAGGTCACGACCTGGCGGGAGCGAGCCATCGGGGTGGGAATGTGGCACGGGAGCATTCTCTGCCCCCTGACCTCGATCTGACCCCCTCTGTACCCCGACACACGGAGAATCAATAAAGTAATCGCAAAAATACAACCCGTGTTGACGTGTCCATTCTCTCAACTTCCAGACTCCATGTCCTCTCCCCCTCCTGTTTCTATCAACGTGGCTCATGTGGGGTCACGGTTTGCGGGCGATCGAATCAAGGGGTTTAAGATGGTCGAATGATTCGATAGGGAGGAAGCAGCGTCTCTGCAGATGTTTATTTTATTAGTGTCACAAGTAGGCTTACATTAACACTGCAATGAAGTTAATGTGAAAATCCCCTAGTTTCCACACTCCTGTTCGGGTACACTGAGGGAGTATTTAGCATGGTCAATGCACCCTAACCAGCACATCTTCCGGATTGTGGGAGGAAACCGGAGGAAAACACACACAGACACGGGGAGAACGTGGAGCAGTGCTAACCACTGTGCCATTTGTGACGGGGGGGAGGGGGGGATTAGAGGGAGACAGATGGTCCAGTCCGAGGTGAGAACAGTGTTAAAATTTGAGTCAGGCATTTGGTGGGATGGGGGGGCTTTTCCTCACAAAGTGAAATCTGAAACACTCTCTCCCCCACTAATGGAGTTGAGGTGATCGGCTCTGATTAGACTGAACAGCAGAGAGGAGGGGCTGAATGGCCTCCTCCTCGGTTTCCTCAGGTCTATGCGCTGAATGATTAACGCGTTTGGAATCGGTCGCAGCGAGAGTTAAGAGCGAACCTCTCACGCACAGGAGGAATGTTGGACAGAAGGTCAGTTGTGTCAGGTCACGAAGAGTAACTGAGGCCCAACCTGCTCCAGTTCTGAGGGGAAACTGGTTCAATGTTTGAATTTGAGGAAGATATGGGGATATTGGAAGGTGGGCGTCACATCGAGCACCCTCGCCACCTTTATCCTCAGGTGTAAACATCCCCTACTTCTCTCGGGCCACAACCATATCTCCCGCAGCCTCTATCACCAATCGGGTAGACTGTGCAGTGGGGCAATTCAACCACAGTAGGTCTCGCAACTGAGAGCCAGTCCAATCCTGAGCTAACGGGCCCATTCCCACCGAATGTACTGCAGGGGGTGGGGGAGGTTACACGCAGGAAGGGATTGAAATACACTGCAACCTCTCTGAAACAAAGAACAGTACAGCACAGGAACGGGCCCTTCGGCCCTCCAAGCCTGCACCGATCATGATGCCTGCCTCAACTAAAACCGTACGCACTTAGAGTCCGTATCCTTCCATTACCATCCTATTCTTGTATTGGTCTAGTTGCCCCTTAAATGCCACGATCGTACCTGCTCCCACCACCTCCCCGGGCAGCGAGTTCCAGACATTCACCACCCTCTGTGTCAAAGACTTGCCTCACACATCTCCTCTAAACTTTTCCCCACGCATCTTAAACCGACGTCCCCTAGTACTTGACTTTTCTAACCTAGGAAAGAACATCTGACTCTCCACTCTGTCCGTGTCTCTCATGATCTTGTAAACTTCTATCAGGTTGCCCCTCAATCTCCGTCGTTCCAGTGAGAACAAACTGAGTTTATCCAATCTCTCCTCACAGCTAATGCCCTCCAGACCAGGCAACATCCTGGTAAACCTCTTCAGTACCCTCTTCTCCTGGTAGAATTGGACACAATATTCTAAATGAGGCCTAAGGCTCTATAAAGCTGCAACGTGACTTGCCAATTTCTAACCTCAATGCCCTGGCCGATGAAGGCAAGCATGCCTGCCACAAACACACTGCACGCGATTGCTCAGTGTCAGCCATTTTGTACCCAGTGGCAGCCATTTTGTACCCAGCATGATCCCAGACTCCAGCACGGTTGCCTCTCACCTCAGATGCCTCTCGAGCCAGGTTTCATGTCGTGACCCCCCTCCCCTCTATATTCTACTGACACGGCCCAATTAAGCAACCTTCCTGAAAGTAATCTCTCCCAATCTGTCCAAGCAACCTCCCTGGGGTGAGCTGAAAGCCACCAACCTCATTACTGCCCTGGTTCAAACATGGACAAAAAAAGAGCTGAACTTCAGGAGGAGGTGAGGTGAGAGCGACTGCCCTTGACATCGAGGCAGCATACAACCAAGTATGGCATCAAGCAGCCCTGGCAAAACTGGAGTCAATGGGATTCAGGGGGGAAGCTTGCCACTGGTTGGAGTCGTACTTTCGGGAAGCATTATGGGACTTCAGGAAGCGTAAAGGAGAACATGCCCCCGTCTACATCAGCGGGGACAAACTAGAAAGTGTCCAGAGCTTCAAGTTTCTAGGGTCCAGGTCACCAACAATCTTCCTGGTCCCTCCACGCCGACACTATAGTTAAGAAAGCTCACCAACGCCTCTACTTTCTCAGGCGGCCAAGGAAATTTGGCATGTCCGCTACGACTCTCACCAACTTTTACAGATGCACCACAGAAAGCATTCTTTCTGGTTGTATCACAGCTTGGTATGGCTCCTGCTCTACCCAAGACCACAAGAAACTACAAAGGGTTGTGAATATAGCCCAGTCCATCACTCAAACCAGTCTCCCATCCATTGACTCTGTCTACACTTCCCGCTGCCTCAGGCAGCATAATTAAGGACCTCACACACCCTGGACATTCTCTCTTCCACCTTCTTCCGTTGGGGAAAAAGATACAAAAGTCTGAGGTCACGCACCAACTGACTCAAGAACAGCTTCTTCCCTGCTGCTGTCAGACTTTTTAATGGATCTACCTTGCATTAAGTTGATCTTTCTCTACACCCTAGTTACGACTGTAAGGCTACATTCTGCACCCTCTCCGTCTCTATGAACGGTATGCTTTGTCTGTAGTGCGCAAGAAACAATACTTTTCACTGTATGCTAATACACCTGACAATAATAAATCAAATCAAAATCCTGGAACAAAGGAAGATGGTTGTGGTGGTTGTGGAGGGTCAGTCACCTCAGCTCCAAGACATCTCTGCAGGAGTCCCTCAGGGTGGTGTCCTCGACCCAACCATCTTCAGCTGCTTCATCTATGTCCTTCCCTCCATCATAAGATCAGAAGTGGGGATGTTCGCCGATGATTGCACAATGTTCAGCACCATTCGCGACTCCTCAGATACTGAAGCAGCCCGTGTCCAAACGCAGCAAGACCTGGCTTGGGCTGACAAACGGCAGGTAACATTTACACCAGACAGGTGCCAGGCAATGACCATCTCCAATAAGAGAGGATCGAACCATTGATCCTTGACACTCAATGGCATTACAATCACTGAATCCCCCACGATCAACATCCTGGGGGTCACCATTGACCAGAAACTGAACTGGAACAGCCAAATAAATATCGTGGCTCCCAGAGCAGATCAAAGACTGGGAATCCAGCGGTGAGTAACTCACCTCCTGACTCCCCAAAGCCTGTCCATCATCTACAAGGACACAAGTCAGGAGTGTGATGGAATACTCCCCACTCGCCTGGATGGGTGCAGCTCAAACACTCAAGAAGCTCGACACCATCCAGGACAAAGCAGCCCCGCTTGATCAACACGCTAACCACACACATTCACTCCCTCCACCACCCACACAGTAACAGCCGTGTGTACCATCTACAAGATGCACTGCAGTGACTCACCAAGGCTCCTTAAGCAGCATCTTCCAAACAAACCCACAACCACTACTGTCTAGAAGGACAAGGGCAGCAGATACATGGGAACACCACCGCCTGGAGGGTCCCCTCCGAGTCACTCAGCATCCCAATTTGGAAATATATCATCGAATCCTACAGTCCAGAAGGAGGCCATTTGGCCCATCGAGTCTGCACCAACCACAATCCCACCCAGGCCCCATCCCCGTAACTCCATGTATTTATCCTAGCTAGTCCCCCTGACACTAAGGGGCAATTCAGCATGGCCGATACACCTAACCCGCACATCTTTGGACTGTGGGAGGAAACTGGAGCACCCGGAGGAAAAACACGCAGACACGGAAAAACGTGCAAATTTTGCACAGTGATCCAGGCCGGGAATCGAAACCAGGTTCCTGGTGCTGTGAGGCTGCAGTGCTAACCACTGTGCCACCGGCCATTGCTTCACTGTCGCTGGGTCAAAATCCTGGAACTCCCTCCCTAACAGCACTGTGGGTGTACCTACACCTCAGGGACTGCAGCGGGTTCAAGATGGCGACTCACCCACCACCTTCTCAAGGGATGGGCAATGAATGCTGGGCCCAGCCAGCGTCGCCCACATCCTGTAAATGATAAAAAAGGTGAAGAGGATGGTTAGTGACCAACCCAAATAACTGGGAAAATTCTCATGGAAGTTTGGGGTTAATTTTTTTAAATGATGATGATTTGAGGCGTGAGGCTTGAGGGGCGAGTGTGACTATTTCAGGATAGCAATGTCAGACCACACAGCTCACAGAACCTTCCTCCCTCGTCCAGGAGACACTGGAGTCAGAGAAAGCCTCACAATGCAGATTTAATACCAGACAGTTTTCGAAGGTGAACCAAACATCTGACAGGAGCCGCGTGTGCCACACAAATCCACGAACAAGGCAGTGATCCCAGTGGGACACATCCCGAATTGTCCCAGGCAGCCTGACTGGGCCTGGTAGACCCCCAGGAGGGGGAAGGTGCAACAATCCCACATTGTCCTCTGGCCCTCCAGCCAAGGATGGCCGAACGCCCAGCTAGGCCGAGTTTGAAGCCTGGGCCTCGCCAGCGCCCGAGGCCCCCTGGAGCGCCACCTCTTCACGGTAACCCTTCAGCAGCTGATTGAGCAGGGTCTTCTCGTTGGCTCCCGGGCGCCGGGCGATGAGGGGCGGCAGAGGATTGCGCCGGAACTCGATGACGGCCATTCTGGCACTGTCCCTCTCGCGGGTGGGAATCTGCAGCATTCGAACATAACTCCCTCGATCTTCCTGGAACCGCGGAGCGAGGACCTTGAAGAGCTTCGGAACGAGATCTTTCTCCTGACGGGAAAACAGAGGGCAGTTAATATCCCCGGGAATAATCCACTCCACAAACCCTCTCCAGGCCTAATACCAACATTCCTTCCGCAGGGTAGGTCAAAGGTCAGAGTGTTCAGTGCACACTCACTCTCTCTATGGTTCCAAATCCTACTCCAGAGTCTGGAATGCCATAATCCAGGTCGGCATTTGACAATCATAGAAACCCTATATTACAGGAGGCCATTCGGCCCACTGAGTCTGTACCGACCACAATCTATTCCTGTAACCCCATATATTTACCCCGCTAGTCCCCCTGATACTAGCTAGGGTCAATTTACCCTGGCCAATCAACCCAACCCGCACATCTTTGGACCATGGGAGGACACCCGAGCACCCGGAGAAAACCCACGCAGACACGGGGAGAATGTGCAAACTCCACACAGTCACCCAAGGCTAGAATTAAACCTGGGTCCCTGGCGCTGTGAGGCAGCAGTGCTAACCACTGTACCACCATGCCATTCCACATTAAAGGTTATTACAGGAAATAAAAGCTCATGGGGTCAGGAGTAACATATTGGAGAGCATGTTGAAGAGCGAGCTTAGAAGGGCTAAAAGGGGACATGAGAAGACTTTGGCGGATAGGGTTAAAGAGAATCCTAAGGCGTTCTATAGGTATGTCAAGAACAGAAGGTTGGTTAGGGCAAGTTTAGGGCCAGTTATAGATGGCAGAGGGAAGTTATGTGTGGAACCGGAGGAGATTGGTGAAGCATTGAACCAATATTTCTCTTCGGTGTTCACGCAAGGGGACATGAATATAGCTGAGGAGGACACTGGGTTGCAAGGGAGTAGAATAGACAGTATTACAGTTGATAAGGAGGATGTGCAGGATATTCTGGAGGGTCTGAAAATAGATAAATCCCCTGGTCCGGATGGGATTTATCCAAGGATTCTCTGGGAGGCAAGAGAAGTGATTGCAGAGCCTCTGGCTCTGATCTTCAGGTCGTCGTTGGCCTCTGGTATAGTACCAGAAGATTGGAGGTTAGCGAATGTTGTCCCATTGTTTAAGAAGGGGAACAGAGACTTCCCCGGGAATTATAGACCGGTGAGTCTCACTTCTGTTGTCGGCAAGATGTTGGAAAAAATTATAAGGGATAGGATTTATAGTTATTTGGAGAGTAATGAATTGATAGGTGATAGTCAGCATGGTTTTGTGGCAGGTAGGTCGTGCCTTACTAACCTTATTGAGTTTTTTGAGAAAGTGACCAAGGAGGTGGATGGGGGCAAGGCAGTGGACGTGGTATATATGGATTTTAGTAAGGCGTTTGATAAGGTTCACCATGGTAGGCTTCTGCAGAAAATGCAGATGTATGGGATTGGGGGTGATCTAGGAAATTGGATCAGGAATTGGCTAGCGGATAGGAAACAGAGGGTGGTGGTTGATAGTAAATATTCATCATGGAGTGCGGTTACAAGTGGTGTACCTCAGGGATCTGTTTTGGGGCCACTGCTGTTTGTAATATTTATTAATGATCTGGATGAGGGTATAGTTGGGTGGATTAGCAAATTTGCTGATGACACCAAAGTCGGTGGTGTGGTAGACAGTGAGGAAGGGTGTCGTAGTTTGCAGGAAGACTTAGACAGGTTGCAAAGTTGGGCCGAGAGGTGGCGGATGGAGTTTAATGCGGAGAAGTGTGAGGTAATTCACTTTGGTAGGAATAACAGATGTGTTGAGTATAGGGCTAACGGGAGGACTTTGAATAGTGTGGAGGAGCAGAGGGATCTAGGTGTATGTGTGCATAGATCCCTGAAAGTTGGGAATCAAGTAGATAAGGTTGTTAAGAAGGCATATGGTGTCTTGGCGTTTATTGGTAGGGGGATTGAATTTAGGAGTCGTAGCGTTATGTTGCAACTGTACACAACTCTGGTGCGGCCGCACTTGGAGTACTGTGTGCAGTTCTGGTCCCCACATTACAGGAAGGATGTGGAGGCTTTGGAGAGGGTGCAGAGGAGGTTTACCAGGATGTTGCCTGGTATGGAGGGGAGATCCTATGAGGAGAGGCTGAGGGATTTGGGATTGTTTTCGCTGGAAAGGCGGCGGCTAAGAGGGGATCTTATTGAAACATATAAGATGATTAGAGGTTTAGATAGGGTGGATAGTGATAGCCTTTTTCCTCTGATGGAGAAATCCAGCACGAGGGGGCATGGCTTTAAATTGAGGGGGGGTAGTTATAGAACCGATGTCAGGGGTAGGTTCTTTACCCAGAGGGTGGTGAGGGATTGGAATGCCCTGCCAGCATCAGTAGTAAATGCGCCTAGTTTGGGGGCGTTTAAGAGATCCGTAGATAGGTTCATGGACGAAAAGAAATTGGTTTAGGTTGGAGGGTCACAGTTTTTGTTTTTTTTTTAACTGGTCGGTGCAACATCGTGGGCCGAAGGGCCTGTTCTGCGCTGTAATGTTCTATGTTCTATGTTCTATGACTGGCCGCCGAACAGAAAATAGAGTGTTGGTATGAATGGGCCTTCTTTTGGTTGGCAGGAAATGACAGGTGGTGTGCCACACAGATCAGTGCCAGGGGCCTCAACTTTTTACAACTTATATAAATGACTCAGATGAAGGGACTCAAAAGTATGGTTGCAAAATTTGCTGATGACACAAAGACAGGCAAGAAAGTAAATTGTGAGGAGGACTCAAGGAGGCTACAAAGGGACATCGGTAGGTGAAGTGAGTGGACAAAGATCTGGCAAATGGAGAATAATGTGGGCAATGTGAAATTGTCCATTTTGGCAGGAATAATACAAAAGAAGTTTATTATCTAAATGGTGAGAGATTGCAGAGCTTTGAGGTGCAGAGGGATCTGGGTGTCCGAGTGCATGAATCACAAAAGACTGGGATACAGATTCAGCAAGTAATTCGGAAAGCTAATTGAATGTTATCATTCATTGTGAGGGGAATTGATTACAAGAGTAGGGAGGTTATGCTTCAGTTGTACAGGCATTAGTGAGACCACATCTGGAGTATTGTGTACAGTATTGGTCTCCTTATTTAAGGAAAGGTGTAAATGTGTTAGAAGCAGTTCAGAGAAGGTTTACCAGACTAATACAAGGAATGGGCTGGTTGTCTTACAAGGAAAGGTTGGAGAGGTTAGGATTGTATCCACTGGAGTTAGAAGAGTAAGAGGCGACTTGATCAAAATCTTTTAAGATGCTGAGGGGTATCGACAGGGTGGATGGAGAGAATGTTTCCTCTTGTGGGAGAATCTCGAACAGGGGTCACTGATTAAAAATAAGGGTCAGGCAGAGATGAGGAAAAATGTCTTCTCTCAGAGAGGGGAGGGGGGCTGAGTTTCTGGAACTCTCTTCCTTAAAAGGCAGTGGAAGCAGATTCTCAGAATATCTAGATAGATTTTTGATTAACGAGGGGGTGAAAGGTTATCGGGAGGTCGACAGGAATGTGGCGTCGAGGCTACAATCAGATCAGCCATGTTTTCATTGAAT
The DNA here is from genome assembly GCF_964213995.1 of Mustelus asterias. NCBI lineage: Eukaryota > Metazoa > Chordata > Chondrichthyes > Carcharhiniformes > Triakidae > Mustelus > Mustelus asterias. The sequence goes on along the minus strand of NC_135820.1, from coordinate 2,054,903 downwards.
GGGGGAGCAGGCTCGAGGGGCCGAAAGGCCTTACTCCGTCTGCATGACAGGAGGGAGTGCCGCACAGCCAGAGGGTGAGTAGTGGGGGAGTGCCGCTCAGCCAGAGGGACAGTACTGAGGGAGTGCCGCACTGTCAGAGGGTCAGTACTGAGGGAGTGCTGCACTGTCAGAGGATCAGTACTGAGGGAGTGTCGCACTGTCAGAGGATCAGTACTGAGGGAGTGCCGCACTGTCAGAGGGTCAGTGCTGAGGGAGTGCCGCACTGTCAGAGGGTCAGTGCTGAGGGAGTGCCGCACTGTCAGAGGGTCAGTACTGAGGGAGTGCCGCACTGTCAGAGGATCAGTACTGAGGGAGTGCCGCACTGTCAGAGGATCAGTCTCTCATATGGCCCTCAAAGTACATCTCATGCGCAGTAAATGATCCCACAAGCAGTATTTGAAAGACACACAGGGGGAATCTCCCCAGTGTCCCTGTCAATAATTACCTCATAGTAACATCACGAAGAAATTGCTGATCCAAATTATATTCCCATTGCTGAGCCAGGGGGGGGGGTTTACTTTCTTCAAGGGCCTCTGTTGTAATGAGGATCACACAGCGGCCTTTCAGCGCACAGCAAGCTCCCACAACCCCCACCCTCCCCATCAACACAGGAGAGAGATACTGACCGTCAGCCAGAAGCCGGCCATCTTCATGGCTTTCTCATCGGTGTCACCCCGTTTGGCGTAGTCCACAAGCTGAAACACATACAGGCTGGTTACTCCTCGGACACTCTCCCCCAGGCAGGAACAGGCCACTCAGCCCCATCCGCACTCTGTCCTTCTGCAATCCCACTGCCCGGTCCCCAGAATATTCACCTCATATACCCCTTTTCACACTCACAAAGGCCTCAACCTCAATCACACTGCACCTCCAGCCCTCCCTATCTCTGTAACCTCCTCCAGCCCCTACAACCCTCCCTATCTCTGTAACCTCCTCCAGCCCCTACAACCCTCCCTATCTCTGTAACCTCCTCCAGCACCTCCCCAACTCTGTAACCTCCTCCAGCCCCTACACCCCTCCCTATCTCTGTAACCTCCTCCAGCCCCTACAACCCTCCCTATCTCTGTAACCTCCTCCAGCCCCTACAACCCTCCCTATCTCTGTAACCTCCTCCAGCACCTCCCCAACTCTGTAACCTCCTCCAGCCCCTACAACCCTCCCTATCTCTGTAACCTCATCCAGCCCCTACACCCCTCCCTATCTCTGTAACCTCCTCCAGCACCTCCCCAACTCTGTAACCTCCTCCAGCCCCTACACCCCTCCCTATCTCTGTAACCTCCTCCAGCCCCTACACCCCTCCCTATCTCTGTAACCTCATCCAGCCCCTACAACCCTCCCTTATCTCTGTAACCGCCTCCAGACCCAACAACCCTCCCTATCTCTGTAACCTCCTCCAGTCCCTACAACCCTCCCTATCGCTGTAACCTCCTCCAGTCCCTACAACCCTCCCTATCTCTGTAACCTCCTCCAGACCCGACAACCCTCCCTATCTCTGTAACCTCCTCCATTTCCTACAACTCCTCCCCATCTCTAACCTCCTCCAGCCCCCTCCAATCCTCCGATATCTCTGCACTCCTCCAATTCCGGCCTCTTGAGCATCCCCCGATTCCCATCGCTCCGCCACTGGCGGCCGTGCCTTCAGCTGCCTGGGGGTGTGGGGGTGTTGGGGGGGGGGTGTGTGTGTGTGGGGGTGGAGGGGGGATAAGCTCTAGAATTGACCTCCCTAAACCTCTTCCCCCCCCCTCCTCCCCCTCCCCACCCTGTCTCCTTCTCTCCTCTTTTAAGATGCTCCTTAAAACTGAGCTTTTGGTTGCCTGTCCCTAATATCTCCTGTGAGTTGAGGTGAAATCATGTTTGACAATCTCTGCTGTGACGCTTCCGGGGATGTTTTATTACATTCAAGGTGCTAGATCAACACAAGGGTTGTTGTTGGGCGGGAAGGAGATTGTTATAGATTTAATTAGTTGCATGATTGCTTTAAGAGCTGATCACATGATTTGATGGCGATATCATTAGGGTGTTGCACAGGCTGTTGTTTCGTTTTGATTCGTCCTCTGGACAGGAAACAGCTCCTTCAATAAATCTGTTGTTAGTTCGAATCTACGTGTGCAAACCACATCCTTTTGCTTTTTGTCAAAAACCCATAACCCTGAACATCGTTTGGACGTTAGAGAGATCGCTGGTGTCTGCCTCTCACACTCCTCAACCACCTCATACACCAGCTCTACAACAAACACCGCATCCTGGAAACCAAGATAGAGTCCATAGTCTCAACTTATGCCGAGGACGCAGACCAGCTGCGACACTCTGCCAAGCAGACGAGACAAAGGAATTACGCCATCTACATCCACACCAAGAACAGGAAACTTGAGAAACTCGGTATCACCACCAGCAGCAACCAAGCCTCCCCCGGAACCACAGTAGAAAACAGTACCACTGCAGGGAAGTCCATTGTCAACTTGTCGGACTACACACTTCAGCCAGATGAAATCGAAGTTCTCAGCCGAGGGCTCAATTTCTGCCCCACCAACAAAATAGACCCCATCAGTCTCGCAGCGGACACAGAGGAATTCATCAGGCGAATGAGGCTGAGGGAGTTCTTCCACAAACCCCAAGAGGCCAACAGCGAACACAATGAGACAGCCAATGAACCGGAACGGCAGACAGAGAGATCTGCGGTGCAGCAACTGAAGAGGAAAGAGTCGAATTGGACTCCTGCGGAAGGCCACTGCCCTCGACTCGACATGTAGGCCCAAACCGTCAGGAAGTGCGTCAATGCCAGATTCATCAGCCGCACTCACAAGACAGCCCCGAACATCACCCAAGCACAATGCAACGCCATCCACGCTCTCAAGACCAACCGCAACATTATCAAATCAGCAAAGGAGGGGCCATCATACTGAACAAAACGGATTACTGCAAAGAAGTGTACCAACAACTGAACGAGGAACACTGCACACAGTTACCCGCAGATCCGACCAAAGAACACACCCGTCAATTCAACAGACTGATCAAGACCTTTGATCCGGACCTTCAGAGCACCCTCCGTGCTCTCATCCCACGTATTCCCCGCGTTGGAGATCGCTACTGCCTCCCGAAGATACACAAGGCCAACGCACCCGGCCGTCTCATCGTATCAGGCGATGGGGCCCTGATCCTGTTCTTGTGAGGACACCTTTCAGCGTCTGGAGGTGTCTGTTGCGATCCTCCTCATCTGAGCAGATCCTGTGTATACGGAGGGCTTGTCCGTAGGGGATGGCTTCTTTAACGTGTTTAGGGTGGAAGCTGGAGAAGTGGAGCATCGTGAGGTTATCCGTGGGCTTGCGGTACAGTGAGGTGCTGAGGTGACCGTCCTTAATAGAGATGCGGGTCCAAGAATGCATCTTGGGCATCCTGAAACCCATTGTAAAAGAACACCCAGCTTTTGTCACGACACGACGGACTTCCTACAGAAACTCAGCACACATGGAGCAGTTGAACCAAGAGCACTCCTGGTCACAATGGATGTCTCGGCACTCTACACCAGCATCCCCCACGACGATGGCATTGCTGCAACGGCCTCAGTACTCAACGCCGACAACTGCCAATCTCCAGACGCAATTTTACAACTCATCCGCTTCATCCTGGACCACAATGTCTTCACCTTCAACAACCAGTTCTTCATCCAGACACACGGAACAGCCATGGGGACCAAATCCGCACCTCAATATGCCAACATCTTCATGCACAGGTTTGAACAAGACTTCTTCACCGCACAGGACCTTCAACCGGTGCTATACACTAGATACATCGATGACATTTTCTTCCTTTGGACTCATGGTGAACAAGCACTGAAACAACTCTATGATGACATCAACAAGTTCCATCCCACCATCAGACTCACCATAGACTACTCTCCGGAATCGGTTGCATTTTTGGACACACGCATCTCCATTAAGGACGGTCACCTCAGCACCTCACTGTACCGCAAGCCCACGGATAACCTCACGATGCTCCACTTCTCCAGCTTCCACCCTAAACACGTTAAAGAAGCCATCCCCTATGGACAAGCCCTCCGTATTCACAGGATCTGCTCAGGTGAGGAGGATCGCAACAGACACCTCCAGACGCTGAAAGATGCCCTCATAAGAACAGGATATGGCGCTCGACTCATCGATCAACAGTTCCGACGCGCCACAGCGAAAAACCGCACCGACCTCCTCAGAAGACAAACACGGGACACAGTGGACAGAGTACCCTTCGTCGTCCAGTACTTCCCCGGAGCGGAGAAGCTACGGCATCTCCTCCGGAGCCTTCAACACGTTATCGATGAAGACGAACATCTCGCCAAGGCCATCCCCACACCCTCACTTCTTGCCTTCAAAACAACCGCACAACCTCAAACAGACCATTGTCCGCAGCAAACTACCCAGCCTTCAGGAGAACAGTGACCACGACACCACGCAACCCTGCCACAGCAACCTCTGCAAGACGTGCTGGATCATCGACACGGATGCCATCATCTCACGTGAGAACACCATCCACCAGGTACACGGTACATACTCTTGCAACTCAGCCAACGTTGTCTACCTGATACGCTGCAGGAAAGGATGTCCCGAGGTATGGTACATTGGGGAAAACATGCAGACGCTGCGACAACGGATGAATGAACACCGCTCGACAATCACCAGGCAAGACTGTTCTCTTCCTGTGGGGGAACACTTCAGCAGTCACGGGCATTCAGCCTCTGATCATCAGGTAAGCGTTCTCCAAGGCGGCCTTCACGACACACGACAACGCAGAGTCGCTGAGCAGAGACTGATAGCCAAGTTCCGCACACACGAGGACGGCCTCAACCGGGATCTTGAGTTCATGTCACACTATCTGTAACTTCCACAACTTGCCTGGGCTTGCAAAATCTCACTAACTGTCCTGGCTGGAGACAATACACATCTCTTTAACCTCTGCTTAACCCTCTCTCCACTCACATTGTCTGTACCTTTAAGACTTGATTACCTATAAAGACTCGCATTCCAACCATTATCTTGTAAATTGAGTTTGTGTCTTTATGTGCCCTGTTTGTGAACAGAACTCCCACTCACCTAATGAAGGAGCAGCGCTCCGAAAGCTTGTGGCTTGTGCTACCAAATAAACCAGTTGGACTTTAACCTGGTGTTGTGAGACTTCTTACTGTCTGCCTGGACGCCAGGAAGTCTGGAGGGAAAGCTGGCCTGGTAATGGGAGGAATTAATTACCTTCTCAGCGTAAGGTTTCATTTCGTCAGCCCGTGCCAGGGTGGTCTCAATTCTCTCGTGCCGCACTAACGCAGTCACAAGGTTCCGTAACATGTCCAGGCGGGATTGGGGCCCAAGTCCCATCCGACGGGCAACCTTTCCATGACTGATCCACAGGGCGATGGTCAGACGCATCGTTCCGACTGGCTCGGGATCCTGTGGGAATGGAGAGAGAGTGAGATCACCAAACAGTCACAGCATTGTTTCACCAGGACAGGGCAGGGGTGCCCCAAGTGCCAACCCGGGTAACCCCAGTCCCAGAGCGACCACTACCCCCCGCCCAGGCCAGTCCCAGTGTGATCATTCCCCCAATTCCAAAGTGACCACTGCCTACCTGGGAACCAGATGACCTCTGCACTATTTCAGAAATGAGAATGAAGCTGCTGCAATGTAAGAGGGATAGAAGGATAGAATCCTACAGAAGGTGGCCATTCGGCCCATCGAGCCTGCACTGACCACAATCCCACCCAGGGCCCATCCCCACAATCCCATGCATTTACACTAGCTAGTTCCCCTGGCACTAAGGGGCAATTTAGCATGGCTAATCCACCTAATCCACACATTTTTTGGACTGTGGGAGAAAACCGGAGCACCCGGAGGAAACCCACGCAGACACGAGGAGAACGTGCAGACTCCACACAGACAGTGACCCAAGCCGGGAATCGAACCCGGGTCCCTGGCACTGAGGCACCAGTGCCAACCACTGTGCCGCCCAAGGTTAAACTACATTTAAATATACATTTCCAGTCTTTTTAGATTAAATTATGTTGTTAAAAAGAAGGGAATGGGGTATAAAAATCGGGAAGTTTTGCTGAAACTGTACAAGGCACCAGTTAGACCACATCTGGCAATATTGTGAAGAGTTTTGGTGCCTTATCTAAGGAAAGATATCCTGGCATTGGAGACAGTCCAGAGAAGGTTCACTTGGTTGATCCGGGTAGGGAGGGATTTTCTGACGAGGAGAGTTTGAGTAGGTTGGGCCTGTACTCATTGGGGTTTAGAAGAATGAGAGGTGACCTCATTGAGACATATCGGATTCTCAGGGAGTTTGACAGGGTCGATGCTGAGAGGTTGTCTCCCCTTGTGGGAGAGTCTGGGACCAGGGGGAATAATCTCAGAGTAAGGGGGTCACCCATTGAAGATAGAGATGGGGAGGAATTTCTTCCCTAAGAGGGGAGTGAACCTGTGGAATTCTTTACCGCAGGGTCATGGAGTTTTACAGCACAGAAAGAGACCGTTCGGCCCATCATGTCTGCACTGGACGTCAAGCACCCATCTATTCTTTACTCAGAGAGTGGTTGGGGTGTGGAATGGACTGCCTGCAGTGATAGTGGAGTCAGACACTTTAGGAACATTTAAGCGGTTATTGGATAGGCACATGGAGCGCACCAGGATGATAGGGAGTGGGATAGCTTGATCTTGGTTTCAGATAAAGCTCGGCACAACACCGTGGGCTGAAGGGCCTGTTCTGTGCTGTACTGTTCTATGTTCTACTCTAATCCCATTTTCCAGCACTTGGTCCATAGCATTGTGTGCTGTGGTGCTTCAAGTACACATCTAAATGTTTCTTAAATATTGTGAGGATTCCCACCTCTACCACCCTTTCAGGCAGCGAATTCCAGATTCCCCACCACCCTCTGGGTGAGAAGGCTTTTCCTGAAATCTCCTCTAAATCTCCTGCTCCTAACTCTATGCCCCTGGTTTTTGAACCCTGGAGTAAGGGGGAAAATCTCTCCCTATCTCCCCTCTCTATGTCCCTCAGTTTTGTACACTTCAATCAGATCCCCCCTCAGCCCTTCTCTGCTCCGAGGAAAACAACCCCCAGCCGAACCAGCCTCTTTTCAGAGCTGAGACGCTCCAGTCCAGGCAGCATCCTGGTGAATCTCCTCTGCACCCTCTCCAGGGCAACCACACCTTTCCGATATGTGGAGAGCAGAACTAGTTATGGCCGAACAAATGTTTTATACAGTTCCACCATGACTTCCCTGCTCTTGTATTCAATGCCTCGGTTTTTAATTAAAAGAAATTTACACCATTCTTAAACTTACAAAACCAAAGTGGATTGGGCAAACCCACATTCCGTTCCGTGTTTGCTCCAAAAACCAAATTCAAATTGAAACCAATTCACGGTCAGCGTAAAACAGACAAACAAGATCCAAGCTGAAAGATAAGGCACTGCATCCCATCCTGAGCTTAATCTGATGCTTTTTTAAAAGTTGATTTATTAGTGTCACAAGTCAGCTTACATCAACACTGCAATGAAGTTACTGTGAAAATTCCCGAGTCGCCATATTCTGGCGCCTGTTTGGGTAGAGTCAAAAAGAACAAAGAAAATTACAGCACAGGAACAGGCCCTTCGGCCCTCCAAGCCTGCACCGACCATGCTGCCCATCTTAACTAAAACCCCCTATGCTTCCGGGGACCGTATCCCTCTATTCCCATCTCATTTATGTACTTGGAAGACGCCCCTTAAAAGTCACTACCGTATCCGCTTCCACTACCTCCCCCGGCAGCGAGTTCCAGGCACCCACCACTCTCTGTGTAAAAAATCTGCCTCGTGCATCTCTTTTAAAACTTGCCCCTCGCACCTTAAACCGATGCCCCAGAGTAATTGACTCTTCCACCCTGGGAAAAAGCTTCTGACTATCCACTCTGTCCATGCCCCTCATAATCTTGTAGACTTCGATCAGGTTTCCCCTCAACCTCCGTCGCTCCAGTGAGAACAAAGCAAGTTTCTCCAACCTCTCCTCATAGCTAATGCCCTCCATACCAGGCAACATCCTGGTAAATCTTTTCTGTACCCTCTCCAAAGCCTCCACACCCTTCTGGTAGTGTGGCGACCAGAATTGAACACTATATTCCAAGTGCGGCCTAACTAAGGTTCTATAAAGCGGCAACGTGACTTGCCAATTTTTAAACTCAATACCCTGGCCAATGAAAGCAAGCATGCCGTATGCCTTCTTGACTACCTTCTCCATCTGCATTGCCACTTTCAGTGACCTGTGTACCTGTACACCCAGATCCCTTTGCCTATCAATACTCCTAAGGGTTCTGCCATTTACTGTATATTTCCTATTTGTATTAGACCTTCCAAAATGCATTACCTCACATTTGTCCGGATTAAACTCCATCTGCCATCTCTCCGCCCAAGTCTCCAACTGATCTATATCCTGCTGTATCCTCTGATGGTCCTCATCGCTATCCGCAAATCCACCAACCTTTGTGTCATCCACAAACTTACTAATCAATCCAGTTACATTTTCCTCCAAATCATCTATGTATATTACAAACAGCAAAGGTCCCAGCACTGATCCCTGAGGAACACCACTTGTCACAGCCCTCCATTCAGAAATGCACCCTTCCACTGCTACCCTCTGTCTTCTTTGACCGAGCCAGTTTTGTATCCACCTTGCCAGCTCACCTCTGATCCCATGCGACTTCACCTTCTGCACCAGTCTGCCATGAGGGACCTTGTCAAAGGCCTTACTGAAGACCATGTAGACAACATCCACTGCCCTACCCTCATCAATTATCTTCGTCACTTCCTCAAAAAACTCGATCAAGTTCGTGATATTATGACCTCCCCTTCACAAAACCATGTTGCTTCTCACTAATACGTCCACTTATTTCCAAGTGGGAATAAATCCTGTCTCGAAGAATCCTCTCCACTAATTTCCCTACCACTAATGTAAGGCTCACCAGCCTGTAATTACCTGGATTATTCTTGCTACCCTTCTTAAACAAAGGAACAACATTGGCTATTCTCCAATCCTCTGGGACTTCCCCTGTAGCCAGTGAGGATACAAAGATTTCTCTCAAGGCCCCAGCAATTTCCTCCCTTGCCTCTCTCAGTATTCTGGGGTATATCCCATCAGGCCCTGGAGACTTGTCTACCTTGATGTTTCTCAAGGACCCCAATATCTCTTCCTTTTTGATCTCAACATGACTCAAACTATCTACACATCCTTTCCCAGACTCATCATCCACCAAGTCCTTCTCATAGAGTCATAGAGGTTTACAGCATGGAAGCAGGCCCTTTGACCCAACTTGTCCATGCCACCCTTGTTTTAAACCACTAAGCTAGTCCCAATTGCCCGCATATCCCTCTATACCCTCTATAACTGTCTAAGTGCTTTTTAAAAGACAAAATTGTACCCGTCTCTATTACTGCCTCTGGCAGCTAGTTCCAGACACTCACCACCCTCAGCGAAAAAATTGCCCCTCTGGACCTTTTTTTGTAACTCTTTCCTCTCACCCTAAACCTACACTGGAGGGAGAATTTAGCATGGTCGATACACCTAACCAGCACATTTTTCAGACTGTGGGAGGAAACCGGAGAACCTGGAGGAAACTCACGCAGACACGGGGAAAACGTGTAAACTCCACACAGACAGTGATCCAAGCTGGGAATCGAATCCGGGTCCCTGGCGCTGTGAGGCAGCAGTGCGAATCACTGTGTCACCCACTTGATCTTAGCCACAAGGCCAAGAAGCCTCAATATTCAATGAGATAGTCAGTGTCTCAGTTTAAGAAAGGCAAGTATCCTGTATTGCCTTCTTAAGGTTAACCTTATCCACCTGCCTTGAGGGACAGAAGAACATACACCCCAAGTTCCCTCTGGTCCTTCGCCACCCTTACCCAGGTGCGGCTTCCAGGTGACTCCAGACCCCCACACGGTAACGTGAGTCGACTCCAAGATGCCCCGGCTGGGCACACGCAACAAAATCTGGCCCACGTCCTGCCAAGGAATTAAAGGGGAGATTTAAATGTACATTTCCAGTTTGTCTAAGAGGTGAAAAGATATTTTTAAACTGTGTTTAGAGTTGATTGAAGTGGGGGTGAGCTGGGTTTGTGGGGTTGAGGGGGATTTGAGGAGTTTACAGCGATTGACATGTTGCCTTATTGAGAATTTGGTCACCTTGCCCTGGGGGGGTGGAGAAGGGGAGCTGGGGCCTAGTCCCCAGGGGACAAGCCTAACCTCCAACCCCCATTCCCGCTGCCTTCCCGGCCTCAAACCATCCCCAGCCCTGCTTCCACTCGAGCCTGGGGCCTCCCACTAGCCGCCCGGCCCCTTTACCCCCGGCTCCGGCCGCTTTCCCCCTCCGACCTCCTCCCCTTTCTGTCAAAAAGCGGCAACTTTATCCACCGTATGGACGCCGCCATCTTACCTCCCTGCAACCCGGCCCCTGCCGTACGTACGGCCGACCGTCCACCGCAGTCCTCCGGGTGGCGAACGGCGGCTCCGGCACAAAGGTTCCGGCTGGCTCCCAGCACTCAGCTTGGGAACACAGGCAAGTGTGACAGCAGCAGATCTCTTCCCCTCTCCTTCCCACAGTAAAACCCTGTTTTTTTGTGTTTTTTTAAATGTTATCCCTTTCTCAGAGTTACCAAGCCAATGCGCAGAGTGGACCAGGCAAGCCACCTCCTTGCCTTCTCCAAAAGAAGACAATTCTAAATTGCCCCTTTGTGTCCAAAGATGTTTAGGCTTGGTGGATTGGCCATGGTCAATGCACAAAGATGGGGGCAGACTCGATAGGCCAAATGGCCTCCTTCTGCAGTGTAGGGATTCTATGGTTCTAACCTGACATTACACTTGATCTGTTACAGGCAGTGGGAATGCAGCATAGAACATTACAGCGCAGTACAGGCCCTTCGGCCCTCGATGTTACGCCGACCAGTGAAACCAATCTAAAGCCCATCTAACCTACACTATTCCAATATCACCCATATGTTTATCCAATGACCATTTAAATGCCCTTAATGTTGGCGAGTCCACTATTGTTGTAGGCAGGGCATTCCAGGCCCTTACTACTCTCTGAGTAAAGAACCTACCTCTGACATCTGTCCTATATCTATCACCTTTCAATTTAAAGCTATGTCCCCTCGTGCTAGCCATCACCATCCGAGGAAAAAGGCTCTCACTGTCCACCCTATCTAATCCTCTGATCATCTTGTATGCCTCTATTAAGTCACCTCTTAACCTTCTTCTCTCTAACGAAGACAGCCTCAAGTTCCTCAGCCTTTCCTCTTAAGACCTTCCAGGCAACATCCTGGTAAATTTCCTCTGCACCCTTTCCAATGCTTCCACATCCTTCCTATAATGCGGCGACCAGAACAGTACGCAATACTTCAAGTGCGGCCGTACCAGAGTTTTGTACAGCTGCAACATGACCTCATGGCTCCGTCTAGTCCAATAGCCTCAGTATTCTCCTCGACAACATTGTCCTTTTTTCTGTGTGAATACTGACGAAAAATATTCATTTAGCGCCTCTCCTATCTCTTCAAACTCCACGCACAACTTCCAACTACTGTCCTTGACTGGCCCTAATCTTACCCTAGTCATTCTTTTATTCCTGACATACCTATAGAAAGCTTTAGGGATTTCCTTGATCCTACCTGCCAAAGACTTCTCATGTCCCCTCCTGGCTCTTCTTAACTCTCTCTTTAGGTCCTTCCTGGCGAACTTGTAACTCTCAAGTGCCCTAACTGAGTCTTCACGTCTCATCTTTACATAAGTCTCCTTCTTCCTCTTCACAAGAGATTCAACTTCTTTCGTAAACCACGGTTCCCTCGCTCGACCACTTCCTCCCTGCCTGACAGGTACATACTTATCAAGGACACACAGTAGCTGTTCCTTGAACAAGCTCCACCTTTCAATTGTGCCCATCCCCTGCAGTTTCCTTCCCCAACCTATGCATCCTAAATCTCGCCGAATCGCATCATAATTTCCTTTTTCCCCAGCTATAACTCTTGCCCTTCGGTATATACCTATCCCTTTCCATCACTAAAGTAAACGTAACCGAATTGTCGTCACTATCACTAAAGTGCTCACCTACCTCCAAATCTAACACCTGGCCTGGTTCATTACCCAGTACCAAATCCAATGTGGCCTCGCCTCTTGTTGGCCTATCTACATACTGTGTCAGGAAACCCTCCTGCACACATTGGACAAAAACTGACCCCTCTAAAGTACTCGAACTATAGCTTTTCCAGTCAATATTTGCAAAGTTAAAGCCCCCCATAACAACAACCCTGTTACTTTCACTCCTATCCAGAATCATCTTTGCAATCCTTTCCTCTACATCTCTGGAACTTTTCGGAGGCCGATAGAAAACTCCCAACAGGCTGACCTCTCCTTTCCTGTTTCTAACCTCAGCCCAAACTACCTCAGTAGACGAGTCCTCATCAAACGTCCTTTCTGCCACCGTAATACTGTCCTTGACTAACAAAGCCACACCTCCACCTCTTTTACCACCTTCCCTGATCTTACTGAAACATCTAAACCCTGAAACCCGCAACAACCATTCCTGTCCCTGCTCTATCCCTGTCTCCGAGATGGCCACAACATCGAAGTCCCAGGTACCAACCCATGCTGCAAGTTCACCCACCTTATTCCGGATGCTCCTGGCGTTGAAGTAGACACACTTCAAACCACCTTCCTGCCTGCCGGTACACTCCTGTGACCTTGAAACCTTATTCATGACCTCACGACTCTCAACCTCCTGTACACTGGAGCTACAATTCAGGTTCCCATTCCCCTGCCGAATTAGTTTAAACCCTCCCGAAGAGCATTAGCAAGTTCCCCCCCCAGGGATATTGGTACCCCTCTGGTCCAGGTGAAGACCATCCTGTTTGTAGAGGTCCCACATACCCCAGAATGAGCCCCAATTATCCAGGTATCTGAATCCCTCCCTCCTGCACCATCCCTGTAACCACGTGTTCAACTGCTCTCTCTCCCTATTCCTCTCCTCGCTAGCACGTGGCACGGGTAACAAACCAGAGATAACAACCCTGTTTGTTCTAGCTCTAAGCTTCCACCCGAACTCCCTGAATTTCTGCCTTACATCCCCATCCCATTTCCTACCTATGTCTTGGGTGCCTATGTGAACCACGACTTGGGGCTGGTCCCCCTCCCCCTTAAGGATCCCGAAAACACGATCCAAGACATCATGGACCCTGGCACCTGAGAGGCAACACACCAACCGCAAGTCCCTCTCGCTGCCACAGAATCTCCTATCTGTCCCCCTGACTAAGGAGTTCCCACTGACTAATGCTCTACTCCTCTCCCCCTTTTCCTTCTGAGCAACAAGGACAGACTCTGTGCCAGAGACCTGTACCCCATGGCTTACCCCTGTTAAGTCCCCCCCCCCCAACAGTATCCAAAACGGAATACTTGTTATACAGAGGAACGGCCACAGGGGATCGCTGCACTGACTGCTTCTTACCCCTTCTAACAGTCACCCACGTCTCGTCATTTCTAGGAGTAACTACCTCCCTGCAGCTTCTATTTATAACTGTCTCTGTCTCCCGAATGATCCTGAGTTCATCCAGTTCCAGCTCCAGATCCCTAACACGGTCTTCAAGGAGCTGGAATTGGGTGCACTTCCTGCAGGCGTACTCAGCTGGGACACTAATGGTGTCCCTCACCTCAAACATCCCACAGGAGGAACATTGCACTGCCTGCACTGACATCCCTGCTAACGTCCCTTACTAAGAAGGTGCTGGAAAACAGGATAATTACTCATTTTAACCATGTAGCACATATTTAGCAGAAGATGAATGCACTCTTGTTTACATAAGGACCACTGGGGTGTTTTTTTTAATTAATAGAAAGGAAGGTGGCTTTGGGTATACAGGGTCATGTGACAGGTTAATGGGAGGAGCCAGCAACGAATCAGATTTCACTTTCATTTTTATTTTGAAAGGCAGTTGCTGACTGGACCTGGTTAAAGAGGTCTGCTCTCTTTGCCAAAAAGTCTTTTTCTGCAAAACATCCCTGAAGGCTTTCAACCTGTTAACCAATTTAAAGAAAGTATTCTTGAGTTTGATAACTATATATTTAAAGCTTGTTTCAGGTCTCTAAGAGAAATATTGCTTAATTGGAATTGAAATAGTGATAAGTTTGAAATTGGAGCTGTTGAAATATATCTGTTTCAAATTGTTCAATGGTTAGGAGTTAAACTGTTTCATTTTGTTACAGTTTTACTAAAATGAGTTATGAATGAAACTTGTTTTGATAAAGGACCTCATTTTTGGCAGTGGAATTGTTCCTGGGCAAAGTACCCTTCCCTCACATTAATGCCAACATAGCAAATTGTTGGTGGCTAGTCTGGATTTATAATGTTCCTTGAGGTTTTGGTCTGGGACCGGAACCAAAATTGGGAACTCAATCCCGGATCCTAACCATATAAACTAAACAAATTCATAACAACAGCACGGGGTTAGATACAGAATAAAACTCCCTCTACACTGTCCCCCATCAAACGCTCCCAGGACAGGTACAGCACGGGGTTAGATACAGAATAAAACTCCCTCTACACTGTCCCCATCAAACGCTCCCAGGACAGGTACAACACGGGGTTAGATACAGAGTAAAGCTCCCTCGACACTGTCCAATCAAACACTCCCAGGACAGGTACAGCACGGGGTTAGGTACAGAGTAAAGCTCCCTTTACACTGTCCCCATCAAACACTCCCAGGACAGGTACAGCACGGGGTTAGGTACAGAGTAAAGCTCCCTCTACACTGTCCCCCATCAAACACTCCCAGGACAGGTACAGCACGGGATTAGCTACAGAGCAAAGTTCCTTCTACACTGTCCCCATCAAAAACTCCCACGACAGGTACAGCACGGGGTTAGATACAGAGTTCAGCTCCCTCTACACTGTCCCCATCAAACACTCCCAGGACAGGTACAGCACAGGGTTAGATACAGAGTAAAGATCCCTCGACACAGTCCCCATCAAACACTCCCAGGACAGGTACAGCACGGGGTTAGATACAGAGTAAAGCTCCCTCTAAACTGTCCCCATCAAACACTCCCAGGACAGGGACAGCACGGGGTTAGATACAGAGTAAAGCTCCCTCTACACTGTCCCCCATCAAACACTCCCAGGACAGGTACAGCACGGGGTTAGATACAGAGTAAAGCTCTCTCTACACTGTCCCCATCAAACACTCCCACGACAGGTACAGCACGGGGTTAGATACAGAGTAAAGCTCCCTCTACACTGTCCCCATCAAACACTCCCACGACAGGTACAGCACGGGGTTAGATACAGAGTAAAGTTCCCTCTACACTGTCCCCCATCAAACACTCCCAGGACAGGTACAGCACGGGGTTAGATACAGAGTAAAGCTCCCTCTACACTGTCCCCATCAAACACTCCCAGGAGAGGTACAGCACGGGGTTAGATACAGAGTAAAGCTCCCTCTACACTGTCCCCCATCAAACACTCCCAGGACAGGTACAGCACGGGGTTAGATACAGAGTAAAGCTCCCTCTACACTGTCCCCATCAAACACTCCCACGACAGGTACAGCACGGGGTTAGATACAGAGTAAAGTTCCCTCTACACTGTCCCCCATCAAACACTCCCAGGACAGGTACAGCACGGGGTTAGATACAGAGTAAAGCTCCCTCTACACTGTCCCCATCAAACACTCCCAGGAGAGGTACAGCACGGGGTTAGATACAGAGTAAAGCTCCCTCTACACTGTCCCCCATCAAACACTCCCAGGACAGGTACAGCACGGGGTTAGATACAGAGTAAAGCTCCCTCTACACTGGCCCAGACACACTCACACCAACTCCAAAGGAGCACAATGCAATAGATTGTTTACTCATAACCAAACATGTTCTGAGAGTGGGTAACTGTGTTCTGTGCTTATCTGCATGAATCTGCGGCTTTATTAGAGAGCTGAGTGAGTTTCATTGGGTCCAGATTGTGTCCAATCTACACTGAGGAGTTGCAACTGCAACTCTGCGTGTCTCATTTTCTGCTCTCAAGGTCAATCGAGCCGCAGTGAATGTTTCCACTCTCCCGTCTTCCTGTCTGTGTGACCAACACCGAATGCTCACTGTGGGTCTCTTCACCGATCAGTGTGAAACCCAGTCTCTGAAACCCACCATCCAGAATGCAGTGACAGCACTGAAGGATGCTGCACTGTCAGGGGGTCAGTGCTGAGGGAGTGCTGCACTGTCAGAGGGTCAGTACTGAGGGAGTGCTGCACTGTCAGAGGG
Organism: Mustelus asterias; assembly: GCF_964213995.1. Classification (NCBI taxonomy): domain Eukaryota; kingdom Metazoa; phylum Chordata; class Chondrichthyes; order Carcharhiniformes; family Triakidae; genus Mustelus; species Mustelus asterias. Next base: position 2,038,568 of record NC_135820.1, on the reverse strand, counting down.
TCAGTGCTGAGGGAGTGCTGCACTGTCAGAGGGTCAGTACTGAGGGAGTGCTGCACTGTCAGAGGGTCAGTACTGAGGGAGTGCCGCACTGTCAGAGGGTCAGTACTGAGGGAGTGCCGCACTGTCAGAGGGTCAGTACTGAGGGAGTGCTGCACTGTCAGAGGGTCAGTGCTGAGGGAGTGCCGCACTGTCAGAGGGTCAGTACTGAGGGAGTGCCGCACTGTCAGAGGGTCAGTACTGAGGGAGTGCTGCACTGTCAGAGGGTCAGTACTGAGGGAGTGCTGCACTGTCAGAGGGTCAGTACTGAGGGAGTGCTGCACTGTCAGAGGGTCAGTACTGAGGGAATGTCGCACTGTCAGAGGGTCAGTTCTGAGGGAGTGCTGCACTGTCAGAGGGTCAGTACTGAGGGAGTGCTGCACTGTCAGAGGGTCAGTACTGAGGGAGTGCTGCACTGTCAGAGGGTCAGTACTGAGGGAGTGCTGCACTGTCAGAGGGTCAGTACTGAGGGAGTGCTGCACTGTCAGGGGGTCAGTGCTGAGGGAGAGCCGCACTGTCAGGGGGTCAGTGCTGAGGGAGTGCTGCACTGTCAGAGGGTCAGTACTGAGGGAGTGCTGCACTGTCAGAGGGTCAGTACTGAGGGAGTGCTGCACTGTCAGAGGGTCAGTACTGAGGGAGTGCTGCACTGTCAGAGGGTCAGTACTGAGGGAGTGCTGCACTGTCAGGGGGTCAGTGCTGAGGGAGAGCCGCACTGTCAGGGGGTCAGTGCTGAGGGAGTGCTTCATTGTCAGAGGGTCAGTACTGAGGGAGTGATGCACTGTCAGAGGGTCAGTACTGAGGGAGTGCTTCATTGTCAGAGGGTCAGTGCTGAGGGAGTGCTGCACTGTCAGAGGGTTAGTACTGAGAGAGTGCCACACTGTCAGATGTTCAGTACTGAGGCAGTGCCGCACTGTCAGAGGGTCAGTACTGAGGGAGTGCTGCACTGTCAGATGTTCCGTATTGAGGGAGTGCTGCACTGACAGAGGGTCAGTACTGAGGGAGTGCCACACTGTCAGAGGGTCAGTACTGAGGGAGTGCCGCACTGTCAGAGGGTCAGTACTGAGGGCGTGCCGCACTGTCAGAGGGTCAGTGCTGAGGGAGTGCCGCACTGTCAGAGGTTCAGTACTGAGGGAGTGCCACACTGTCAGAGGGTCAGTACTGTGGGAGTGCCGCACTGTCAGAGGGTCAGTACTGAGGGAGTGCCGCACTGTCAGAGGGTCAGTACTGAGGGAGTGTCGCACTGTCAGAGGGTCAGTACTGAGGGAGTGCCGCACTGTCAGAGGGTCAGTACTAAGGGAGTGCCGCACTGTCACAGGGTCAGTACTGAGGGAGTGCCGCACTGTCAGAGGGTCAGTGCTTAGGGAGTGCTGCACTGTCAGAGGGTCAGTACAGTATTTAGGGATTGCTGCACTGACTGTGTCTCACAAATCATGTCTCACAAATTTGATTGAGTTTTTTGAAGGGGTAACCAAGAAGGTCGATGAGGGCAGTGCAGTTGATGTTGTCTCCACGGACTTTAGCAAGGCCTTTGACAAGGTATGGTAGGTTGTTGCATAAGGTTAAATCTCACAGAATCCAGGGCGAGGTATCTAAATGGATACAAAATTGGCTTCTTGACAGAAGCCAGAGGATGGTTGTAGAGAGTTGTTTTTCAAACTGGAGGCCTGTGACCAGCGTTGTGCCTCAGGGATCAGTGCTGGGCCCACTGTTATTTGTCATTTATATTAATGATTTGGATGAGAATATAGGAGGCATGGTTAGTAAGTTTGCAGATGACACCAAGATTGGTGGCATAGTGGACAGTGAAGAAAGTTATTTCTGATTGCAACGGGATCTTGATCAATTGGGCTAGTGGGCTGACGAGTGGCAGATGGAGTTTAATTTAGACAAATGCAAGGTGATGCATTTTGGTAGATTGAACCAGGGCAGGACTTACTCAGTTAATGGTAGGCATTGGGGAGAGTTACAGAACAAAGAGATCTAGGGGTACATGTTCATAGCTCCTTAAAAGTGGAGTCACAGGTGGACAGAGTGGTGAAGAAGGCATTCGGCATGCTTGGTTTCATCGGTCAGAACATTGAATACAGGAGTTGGGACGTCTTGTTGAAGTTGTACAAGGCATTGGTAAGGCCACACTTGGAATACTGTGTGCAGTTCTGGTCACCCTATTCTGGAAAGGATATTATTAAACCAGAAAGAGTGCAGAAAATATTTACAAGGATGCTATGGGGACTTGATGGTTTGAGTTATAAGGAGCGGCTGGATCGACAGGGGCTTTTTTCTTTGGAGCGGAGGAGGCTGAGGGGTGATCTTATAGAGGTTTATAAAATAATGAGGGGCAAAGATCAGCGAGATAGTCAATATCTTTTCCCAAAAAGTAGGGGAGTCTAAAACTAGAGGGCATAGGTTTAAGGTGAGAGGGGAGAGGTACAAAAGTGTCCAGAGGGGCAATTCTTTCACACAGAGGGTGGTGAGTGTCTGGAACAAGCTGCCAGAGGTAGTTGTAGAGGCGGGTACAATTTTGTCTTTTAAAAAGCATTTAGATAGTTTCATGGATAAGATGGGTATCGAGGGATATGGGCCAAATGCGGGCAATTGAGATTAGCTTTGGGGTTTAAAAAAAAGGGCAGCATGGACAAGTTGGGCCGAAGGGCCTGTTTCCGTGCTGTAAACCTCTCAGACTGTATGACTCTATAAGAAGTCTAACAACACCAGGTTAAAGTCCAACAGGTTTATTTGGGAGCAAATGCCACAAGCTTTTGGAGCGCTGCCCATTCGTCAGGTGGAGTGGGAGATGTGCTCACAAACAGGGCATACAGAGACACAAACTCAATTTACAGAATAATGATTGGAATGCTAATACAGTGAATCAAGTCTGAAAGGTACAGACAATGTGAGTGGAGAGAGCATTAAGCACAGGTTAAAGAGATGTGTATTGTCTCCAGCCAGGACAGTTAGTGAGATTTTGCAAGTCCAGGCAAGTTGTGGGGGTTACAGATAGTGTGACATGAACCCAAGATCCCGGTTGAGGCCGTTCTCATGTGTGTGGAACCTGGCTATCAGTTTCTGCTCAGCGACTCTGCGTTGTCGTGTGTCGCGAAGGCCGCCTTGGAGAACGCTTACCCGAAGATCAGAGGCTGAATGCTCGTGACCGCTGAAGTGCTCCCCAACAGGAAGAGAACAGTCTTGCCTGGTGATTATCGAGCGGTGTTCATTCATCTGTTGTCGTAGCGTCTGCATAGTTTCCCCAATGTACCATGCCTCGGGACATCCTTTCCTGCAGCGTATCAGGTAGACAACGTTGGCCGAGTTGCAAGAGTATGTACCGTGTACCTGGTGGATGGTGTTCTCATGTGAGATGATGGCATCTGTGTCGATGATCCGGCACGTCTTGCAGAGGTTGCTGTGGCAGGGTTGTGTGGTGTCTTGGTCACTGTTCTCCTGAAGGCTGGGTAGTTTGCTGCGGACAATGGTCTGTTTGAGGTTGTGCGGTTGTTTGAAGGCAAGAAGTGGGGGTGTGGGGATGGCCTTGGCGAGATGTTCGTCTGCATCGATGACATGTTGAAGGCTCCGGAGAAGATGTCGTAGCTTCTCCACTCCGGGGAAGTACTGGACGACGAAGGGTACTCTGTCCACTGTGTCCCGTGTTTGTCTTCTGAGGAGGTCGGTGCGGTTTTTCGCTGTGGCGCGTCGGAACTGTCGACCGATGAGTCGAGCGCTATGACTCTATGACAGACGGTCAGTACTGAGGGAGTGCTGCATTGTTAGAGGGTCAGTGCTGAGGGAGTGCCGCACAGTTAGAGGGTCAGTGCTGAGGGAGTGTCGCACTGTCAGAGGGTCAGTACTGAGGGAGTGCTGCACTGACAGAGGGTCAGTGCTGAGGGAGTGCCGCACTGTCAGAGGGTCAGTACTGAGGGAGTGCCACACTGTCAGAGGGTCAGTACTGAGGGAGTGCTGCACTGACAGAGGGTCAGTGCTGAGGGAGTGCCGCACTGTCAGAGGATCAGTACTGAGTGAGTAATGCACTGTCAGAGGGTCAGTACTGAGGGAGTACTGCACTGTCAGAGGGTCAGTACTGAGGGAGTGCTGCACTGTCAGAGGGTCAGTACTGAGGGAGTGCTGCACTGTCAGAGGGTCAGTACTGAGGGAGTGCCGCACTGTCAGAGGGTCAGTACTGAGGGGGTCCCGCACTGTCAGAGGGTCTGTAATGAGGGAGTCCTGCACTGTCAGAGGTACAGTACTGAGGGAGTCCCGCACTGTCAGAGGGTCAGTACTGAGGGAGTGCTTGCACTGTCAGAGGGTCAGTGCTGAGGGCGTGCTGCACTGTCAGAGGGTCAGTACTGAGGGAGTGCCGCACTGTCAGATGTTCAGTACTGAGGCAGTGCTGCACTGTCAGAGGGTCAGTACTGAGGGAGTGCTGCACTGTCAGAGGGTCAGTGCTGAGGGCGTGCTGCACTGTCAGAGGGTCAGTACTGAGGGAGTGCTGCACTGTCAGAGGGTCAGTGTTGAGGGAGTGCCGCACTGTCAGAGGGTCAGTACTGAGGGAGTGCTGCACTGTCAGAGGGTCAGTGTTGAGGGAGTGCTGTGTTGTCGGACTTGCTGCTTTTTAGTCTGTTCTTTGAAAGGTGTCTTGTTTGTGAAGTGGATGTAAAGATCGCAGAGCCCCTATTTTTGTGATGTTCAGGAGTCGGTAATCCTCTGCTGGTGAGTTGGGCCTGAGATTTGTCTCTCATTCAGTGGGACTATAAATACTCAAACCATGAGGGTTTGATTAAATGATAATTGCATTGGTGTGTGATATCTTTGTTCGCTACTTCAACCACAGGAGCCACACCTTTGTGCGTTTTCTTTCTTAGAAACCTGCCAGTACAGGGAGAGACCATTCGGTCCATCCTGTCATATTCTGGCTCTATCTGGCTAATTCGTTCCCACTCTCTCCACCCCCCCCCCCCCCCCCCCCCGGCTCTCTCCCCCCGCAGTCATGTCAATTCTCCCCCTTCCAGTATTTCTCCAATTCTCCCCTTTTGGAAATTCCTCTTGAATGACCGCCTTGGCAGGCTGCGGCTTCCAGATCACAAGGTCAACGCTTGTTTAAGTTTTTGTGTTGCAGAGGTATTGGTTTGCTGTTGGAGATGCCCAGAGGCGATTGTCACAGAGAGATACTGCTGACAGACCAAACATTTCAGCTCAATACACGACCTCTGCCTTGCTTTGTAGAGGAAGTCATTGCAAGTCACGGCTGATTCGAGACACGGCAAAGCTGTGGTTTCCAACAGCTCCCAGCTCAGCCACACATGCAATCGGCTTGTTTTAAAATCTCTTGCACGGGATGTGGGTTGTTGCTGGCTGGGCCCAGCATTCTTCACCATCCCTAATTTTCCCTTGACAAGTAGTGGGTGAGCCGCCATCTTGAATAACTACCGTCCCTGAGGTGTAGGTACACCCACAGTGCTGTTAGGAAGAGTATTCCAGAATTTTGGCCCAGCGACAGTGAAGGAACGGCCGATATATTTCCAAGTCAGGATGGTGAGTAATTTGGAGGGGAACCTCCAGGTGGTGCTGTTCCCAGGTATCTTTAGCAAGGCCTTTGACAAGGTACCGCATGATAGGTTGTTGCACAAGGTTAACTTTCACGGGATCCAGGGTGAGGTAGCGAAATGGATACAAAATTAGCTTGATGACAGAAGACAGAGGGTGGTTGTAGAGGGTTGTTTTCCAAACTGGAGGCCTGTGACCAGCGGTGTGCCTCAGGGATCAGTGCTGGGTCCACTGTTATTTGTCATTTATATTAATGATATGGATGAGAATTTAGTAGGCATGGTTAGTAAGTTTGCAGATGACACCAAGATTGGTGGCATAGTGGACAGTGAAGAAGATTATCTAGGATTGCAACGGGATCTTGATCAATTGGGCCAGTGGGCTGACGAATGGCAGATTGAGTTTAATTTAGATAAATGCAAGGTGATGCATTTTGGTCGATTGAACCAGGGCAGGACTTACTCAGTTCATGGTAGGGTGTTGGGGAGAGTTATAGGACAAAGAGATCTAGGGGCACAGGTTCATAACTCCTTGAAAGTGGAGTCACAGGTGAACAGAGTGGTGAAGAAGACATTCAGCATGATTGGTTTCATTGGTCAGAACATTGAACACAGTCGTTGGGACGTCTTGTTGAAGTTGTACAAGACATTGGCAAATTGGGAATTCTTTCTCCCAAACGGAAATTGATCCAATTGTTCATTTTCAATCTGGGAGATTGGGAGATTTTCTATTATCCAAAGGGATTAAAGGATATGGGGCAAAGGTGGGTAAATGGAGGGAGATCACAGATCAGGCATGATCTCATTGAGTGGAGGAACAGGTTCGAGGGGCTGAATGACCTCCTCCTGTTCCTATGATCCAATTCTAAAGTAAGGTTCCCATTGCACCATCAAACACTTCCTGGACAGGTACAACACGGGGTTAGATACAGAGTAAAGCTTCATCTACACTGTCCCCATCAAACACTCCCAGGACAGGGACAGCACGGGGTTAGATACAGAGTAAAGCTCCCTCTACACTGTCCCCATCAAACACTCCGAGGACAGGTACAGCATGGGATTAGATATAGAATAAAGCTTCCTCTGCACTGTCCCCATCAAACACTCCCAGGACAGGTACAGCACGGGGTTAGATACAGAGTAAAGCTTCATCTACACTGTCCCCCATCAAACACTCCCAGGACAGGGACAGCACGGGGTTAGATACAGAGTAAAGCTCCCTCTACACTGTCCCCATCAAACACTCCCAGGACAGGTACAGCACGGGGTTAGATACAGAGTAAAGCTCCCTCTACACTGTCCCCATCAAACACTCCGAGGACAGGTACAGCATGGGATTAGATATAGAATAAAGCTTCCTCTGCACTGTCCCCATCAAACACTCCCAGGACAGGTACAGCACGGGGTTAGATACAGAGTAAAGCTCCCTCTACACTGTCCCCATCAAACATCCCCAGGACAGGGACAGCACGGGGTTAGATATAGAGTAAAGCTCCCTCTACACTGTCCCCATCAAACACTCCCAGGACAGGGACAGCACGGGGTTAGATATAGAGTAAAGCTCCCTCTACACTGTCCCCATCAAATATTCCCTCGGACAGGTACAGCACGGGGTTAGATACAGAGTAAAGCTCCCTCTGGACTGTCCCCATCAAACACTCCCAGGCCAGGTACAGCACGGGGTTAGATACAGAGTAAAGCTCCCTCTCCACTGTCCCCATCAAACACTCCCAGGACAGGTACAGCGGGGTTAGATACAGAGTAAAGCTCCCTCTACACTGTCCCCATCAAACACTCCCAGGCCAGGTACAGCACGGGGTTAGATACAGAGTAAAGCTCCCTCTACACTGTCCCCATCAAACACTCCCAGGACAGGTACAGCACGGGGTTAGATACAGAGTAAAGCTCCCTCTAGACTGTCCCCATCAAACACTCCCAGGACAGGTACAGCACGGGGTTAGATACAGAGTAAAGCTCCCTCTAGACTGTCCCCATCAAACATTCCCAGGACAGGTACAGCACGGGGTTAGGTTCAGAGTAAAGCTCCCTCTACACTGTCCCCATCAAACACTCCCAGGACAGATACAGCACGGGGTTAGGTTCAGAGTAAAGCTCCCTCTCCACTGTCCCCCATCAAACACTCCCAGGACAGGTACAGCACGGGGTTAGATACAGAGTAAAGCTCCCTCTAGACTGTCCCCATCAAACACTCCCATGACAGGTACAGCACGGGGTTAGATACAGAGTAAAGCTCCCTCTACACTGTCCCCATCAAACACTCCCAGGACAGGTACAGCACGGGGTTAGATACAGAGTAAAGCTCCCTCTACACTGTCCCCATCAAACACTCCCAGGACAGGTACAGCATGGGGTTAGATACAGAGTAAAGCTCCCTCTGCACTGTCCCCCATCAAACACTCCCAGGACAGGTACAGCACAGGGTTAGATACAGAGTAAAGCTCCCTCTACACTGTCCCCATCAAACATCCCCAGGACAGGGACAGCACGGGGTTAGATATAGAGTAAAGCTCCCTCTAGACTGTCCCCATCAAACATTCCCAGGACAGGTACAGCACGGGGTTAGGTTCAGAGTAAAGCTCCCTCTACACTGTCCCCATCAAACACTCCCAGGACAGGGACAGCACGGGGTTAGATATAGAGTAAAGCTCCCTCTACACTGTCCCCATCAAATATTCCCTCGGACAGGTACAGCACGGGGTTAGATACAGAGTAAAGCTTCCTCTGGACTGTCCCCATCAAACACTCCCAGGCCAGGTACAGCACGGGGTTAGATACAGAGTAAAGCTCCCTCTCCACTGTCCCCATCAAACACTCCCAGGACAGGTACAGCACGGGGTTAGATACAGAGTAAAGCTCCCTCTACACTGTCCCCATCAAACACTCCCAGGCCAGGTACAGCACGGGGTTAGATACAGAGTAAAGCTCCCTCTACACTGTCCCCATCAAACACTCCCAGGACAGGTACAGCACGGGGTTAGATACAGAGTAAAGCTCCCTCTAGACTGTCCCCATCAAACACTCCCAGGACAGGTACAGCACGGGGTTAGATACAGAGTAAAGCTCCCTCTAGACTGTCCCCATCAAACATTCCCAGGACAGGTACAGCACGGGGTTAGGTTCAGAGTAAAGCTCCCTCTACACTGTCCCCATCAAACACTCCCAGGACAGATACAGCACGGGGTTAGGTTCAGAGTAAAGCTCCCTCTACACTGTCCCCCATCAAACACTCCCAGGACAGGTACAGCACGGGGTTAGGTTCAGAGTAAAGCTCCCTCTACACTGTCCCCATCAAACACTCCCAGGACAGGTACAGCACGGGGTTAGATACAGAGTAAAGCTCCCTCTAGACTGTCCCCATCAAACACTCCCATGACAGGTACAGCACGGGGTTAGATACAGAGTAAAGCTCCCTCTACACTGTCCCCATCAAACACTCCCAGGACAGGTACAGCACGGGGTTAGATACAGAGTAAAGCTCCCTCTACACTGTCCCCATCAAACATCCCCAGGACAGGGACAGCACGGGGTTAGATATAGAGTAAAGCTCCCTCTACACTGTCCCCATCAAACACTCCCAGGACAGGGACAGCACGGGGTTAGATATAGAGTAAAGCTCCCTCTACACTGTCCCCATCAAATATTCCCTCGGACAGGTACAGCACGGGGTTAGATACAGAGTAAAGCTCCCTCTGGACTGTCCCCATCAAACACTCCCAGGCCAGGTACAGCACGGGGTTAGATACAGAGTAAAGCTCCCTCTCCACTGTCCCCATCAAACACTCCCAGGACAGGTACAGCACGGGGTTAGATACAGAGTAAAGCTCCCTCTACACTGTCCCCATCAAACACTCCCAGGCCAGGTACAGCACGGGGTTAGATACAGAGTAAAGCTCCCTCTACACTGTCCCCATCAAACACTCCCAGGACAGGTACAGCACGGGGTTAGATACAGAGTAAAGCTCCCTCTAGACTGTCCCCATCAAACACTCCCAGGACAGGTGCAGCACGGGGTTAGATACAGAGTAAAGCTCCCTCTAGACTGTCCCCATCAAACATTCCCAGGACAGGTACAGCACGGGGTTAGGTTCAGAGTAAAGCTCCCTCTACACTGTCCCCATCAAACACTCCCAGGACAGATACAGCACGGGGTTAGGTTCAGAGTAAAGCTCCCTCTACACTGTCCCCCATCAAACACTCCCAGGACAGGTACAGCACGGGGTTAGGTTCAGAGTAAAGCTCCCTCTACACTGTCCCCATCAAACACTCCCAGGACAGGTACCGCACGGGGTTAGATACAGAGTAAAGCTCCCTCTACACTGTCCCCATCAAACACTCCCAGGACAGGTACAGCACGGGGTTAGATACAGAGTAAAGCTCCCTCTACACTGTCCCCATCAAACACTCCCAGGACAGGTACAGCACGGGGTTAGATACAGAGTAAAGCTCCCTCTACACTGTCCCCATCAAACACTCCCAGGACAGGTACAGCATGGGGTTAGATACAGAGTAAAGCTCCCTCTGCACTGTCCCCCATCAAACACTCCCAGGACAGGTACAGCACGGGGTTAGATACAGAGTAAAGCTCCCTCTACACTGTCCCCATCAAACACTCCCAGGACAGGTACAGCACGGGGTTAGATACAGAGTAAAGCTCCCTCAACACTGTCCCCATCAAACACTCCCAGGACAGGTACAGCACGGGGTTAGGTACAGAGCGGTGGGATGTGCAGGAGTGAGCTGGGCCTCCCACAGCAATTGGAGCTGTTCTCTGACTCTCACCTTATCCGGCCGGCACTGCCTGTGACAGTAATACAGAAGAGGTTTCCGAGATGGACCTGGGGGTGGGGAATACGGCGAGAGGGAGTGAAGACTACGACAGAGCAGTGCGGTTGACCTCCGCTTGACTGGCTGTGCACATGAGAAACCTGATAAAAGATAAGATTTCTAGAAATTTCCACTCATCTTTCACACGCATTTCTGCCTCTGATATTTGCAGACAATTCTTCTCTTTTTGATCTGCGTCGGCCTCTCAAGGTTTGACATCAGTCAGTCATTCCTAATGCCTTCGGGTCCAAGAGGAGGAGGAGACTTCTTCCAGAACATTCTCTTCCCTGGCAGTCTGCATTTTTTAATTTATTCATGAGACTTGGGCATCGCTGGCTGTCCAGCATTTATTGCCCATCCCTAGTTGCCCGAGGGCAGTTGAGAGTCAATCCCATTGCTGTGGCTCTGGAGTCACATGTGGGCCAGACTGGGTAAAGATGGCAGATTTCCTTCTCCAAATGACATTAGTGAACCAGATGGGTTTTTCCAACAATCGGCAATGTTTCCATGGTCATCAGTAGATTCTTAATTCCAGATTTTTTTTAATGAATTCAAATTCCACCACCTACCCTGGTGGGTTTCGAACCTGGGTCCCCACAAGATTAGTTGGTTTTCTGGATTAATAGTCTAGCAATAATACCACTCGGTCATTGCCTCCCCTGTTTCGGTTTTAGCTTTATTTATTGGTGTCACAAGAAGGCTTATATTAACACTGCAATGAAGTTACTGTGAAAATGCCCTAGTCACCACACTCTGGCACTTGGGTACACTGAGGGAGAATTTAGCCCGGCCAATGCACCTAACCAGCACATCTTTCGGGTTGTGGGAGGAAACCGGAGCATCCGGAGGAAACCCACACAGACACAGGGAGAACACGCGGACTCCACACAGATAGTGACCCAAGCCGGGAACCGAACCCGGATACCTGGTGCTGTGAGGCAGCAGTGCTAACCACTGTGCCACCGTGCCGCCCCGTGTTGTTTGATTTGATTCAATTTGATTTATTATTGTCACATGCATTAGTATACAGTGAAAAGTATTGTTTCTTGCGTGCTATAGAGACAAAGCATACCGTTCATAGAGAAGGAAAGGAGAGTGCAGAATGTAGTGTTACAGTCATAGCTGGAGAAAGATCAGCTTAACGCGAGGTAGGTCCATTCAAATGTCTGATGGCAGCAGGGAAGAAGCTGTTCTTGAGTCGGTTGGTATGTGACCTCAGACTTTTGTATCTTTTTCCCAACGGAAGAAGATGGAAGAGCATAAGAACATAAGAACTAGGAGCAGGAGTAGGCCATCTGGCCCTCGAGCCTGCTCCGCCATTCAATAAGATCATGGCTGATTTTTTTGTGGACTCAGTTCCACTTACCCGCCCACTCACCATAACCCTTAATTCCTTTACTGTTCAAAAATGTATCTATCCTTGCCTTCAAAACATTCAATGAGGTAGCCTGAACTGCTTCACTGGGCAGGGAATTCCACAGATTCACAACGCTTTGTGTGAAGAAGTTCCCCCTCAACTCAGTCCTAAATCTGCTCCCCCTTATTTTGTGGCTATGCCCCCTAGTTCTAGCTTCACCTGCCAGTGGAAACAACTTCCCTGCTTCTATCTTATCTATTCCCTTCATAATCTTATATGTTTCGATAAGATCTCCCCTCATTCTTCTGAATTCCGATTAGTATAGCCCCGATCCACTCAGTCTCTCCTTATAAGCCCACCCTCTCAACTCCGGAATCAACCTAGTGAATCAACTCTGCACCCCCTCCAGTGCCAGTATATCCTTTCTCAAGTAAGGAGACCAAAACTGTACACAGTACTCCAGGTGTGGCCTCACCAGCGCCTTATACAGCTGCAACATAACCTCGCTGTTTTTAAATTCCATGCCTCTCGCAATGAAGGACAAAATTCCATTTGCCTTCTTAATTACCTGCTGCACCTGCAAACCAACTCCTTGAGATTCCTGCACAAGGACACCCAGGTCCCTCTGCACAGCAGCATGCTGCAATTTTTTACCATTTAAATAATAGTCCATTTTGCTGCTATTCCTATCAAAATGGACGACCTCACATTTACCAACATTGCACTCCATCTGCCAGACCCTTGCCCACTCACTTAGACTATCTATATCCCTTTGCAGACTTTCAGCATCCTCTGCACACTTTGCTCTGCCACTCATCTTAGTGTCATCTACAAATTTTGACACACCGCACTTGGTCCCCAACTCCAAATCATCCACGTAAATCGTAAACAATTGCGGTCCCAACACTGATCCCTGAGGCACACCACTCGTCACTGGTCGCCAACCAGAAAAACACTCATTTACCCCCACTCATTGCTTTCTGTTAGTTAACCAATCCTCTATCCATGCTAATACATTACCCGTAACGCCGTGCACCTTTATCTTACGTAGCAGTCTTTGGTACGGCACCTTGTCAAATGCCTTCTGGAAATCCAGATACACCACATCCACAGGTTCCCCATTGTCCACTGCACATGTAATGTTCTCAAAGAACTCCACCAAATTAGTCAAACATGACCTACCCTTCGTGAACCCATGCTGCGTCTTACCAATGGGACAATTTATATCCAGATGTCTCGCTATTTCTTCCTTGATGATAGATTCAAGCATTTTCCCTGTTACAGAAGTTAAGCTAACCGGCCTATAGTTACCCGCCTTTTGTCTACCTCCTTTTTTAAACAGTGGGGTCACATTTGCTGTTTTCCAATCTGCGGGAACCGCCCCAGAGTCCAGCGAATTTTGGTAAATTACCACTAGTGCATTTGCTATTTCCCCCGCCATCTCTTTTAGTACCCTGGGATGCATTCCATCAGGACCAGGAGACTTGTCTACCTTTAACCCCATTAACTTGCCCAACACTACCTCTTTCGTGGTAATGATAGTTTCTAGGTCCTCACCTATCATATCCTTCCTGTCATCAATTTTTGGCACGTTATTTGTGTCTTCCACTGTGAAGACCGACACAAAATACCTGTTCAATGCCTCAGCCATTTTCTCATTTCCAGTTTTACATCCCCCTTCTCATCCTCTAAAGGACTAATGTTTACTTTAGCCACTATTTTCCGTTTTATATATTTGTAGAAACTTTTGCTCTTTGTTTTTTATATTCTGAGCCAGTTTACTCTGGTAATCCATCTTACTTTTCTTTGTAGCTTTTTTCGTGGCTTTCTGTTGACCTTTAAAGATTTCCCAATCCTCTAGTTTCCCACTAATCTTTGCCACTTTGTATGCATTTTCTTTTAATTTGATACCCTCCTCTATTTCCTTAGATATCCATGGTGGATTATCTCTTTTTCTACAGTTCTTCCTTATCACTGGTATATACCAGAGAGAATGTCCAGGGTGCGTGGGATCCTTAATTATGCTGGCTGCTTCTCCGAGGCAGCGGGAAGTGTAGACAGAGTCAATGGATGGGAGGCTGGTTTGCGTGATGGATTGGGCTACATTCACCACCCTTTGTAGTTCCTTGTGGTCTTGGGCAGAGCAGGAGCCATACCAAGCTGTGATACAACCAGAAAGAATGCTTTCTATGGTGCATCTGTAAAAGTTGGTGAGAGTCATAGCTGACATGCCAAATTTCCTTCGTCTTCTGAGAAAGTAGAGACGTCTTGATGCTGTTATAATTTTGTTGAGGTTTTGAAATATCGTATAAAGTTGTAGTGCACACTTGGTATTGTAAATTTATTGTAATGAGAAGCACCAGTCAGCAGAGTGTGTTCAAGAAGACACAAATGCAATTGTGAACCATTCAGCCTTTGTTACCTGGCCTCAGAGAAGTTGTTTTGCACAGAGACACCTGAGGGCTCCAATGCTTTTCACCGATGGTGAAGCCTTAAGTTGTTCAATCACTCCAGCTATCAGAGCACCTTCTACCCTGTGAGATTTCTGTTCAAATTGATTCCAGTTACATCCCTAATATGAAATGATATAGAACAGTAGCGTGCACCCGGACAGGAGGAAGTCTTTTATTTGTTCTATAGAATGGAAAAGATTCTGTGCAGTTTAAATGGTCTGAGTCATTTAGAAACCAATTGTTACCTTGCAGTGAATGGTTACCATTAAATTCTTAGCCTGCAAAACAGCCCCATTTATCTTCCATTCCACAGAATAGACTGTGAAATAGACTAGCGCGCTAGGGTTTGCCCTTCCCAAACCAACTTCCTCAATTAATAAAGGGTTCTGAATCTGGATAAATTGCAAAGGTGCTTGTGATAAGTGTAGACAGAGGATAGATGAGGCACATTCTGGAAGTGGGAAAATCCAATAAGTATCTGGAGGCGATGGATCTGAAATAAGCAGACAACCACAGGTACTAGGAAGTTCTGTGGAACAAAGGGACCTTGGCCGTGTTTGTACACAGATCTCTGAAGGCGGAAGGGCGTGTTAGTTGGGTGGTGAAAAAGGCATTTGGGACACTTGCCTTTATCAATCGAGGCATAGATTACAAAAGCAGGGGAGTCATTTTGAAGTTGTATCGAGCTATGGTGCGACCACAGCCAGTGTGCTGTTTGCAGTTCTGGTCTCCACATTATAGGAAGGAAGTGATTGAACTGGAGGGGATGCAGAAGGGATTAGCCAGGACGCTGCCTGGAGTGGAACATTAAGTTATGAAGAGAGGTTGGATAGGCTTGGGCTATTTTCGTTGGAGCAGGGAAGCCTGAGGGGCGACCTGATCGAGATGTACAAGATTATGGGGGACGTGGACAGCGTGGATAAGGAGCAGCTTAGTTGAAGGGTCAGTCATGAGGGGACATAGGTTCAAGGTGAGGGGCAGGAGGTTTAGGGGGGATGTGAGGAGAACCTTTATAACCCAGAGGGAGGTGACGCTCTGGAATGTGCTCCCTGGGAGGGTGGCAGAGGCGGGTTGCCTCACATCCTTTAAAAAGTACCTGGATCAGCACTTGGCACATCTTAACATTCAGGGCTATGGACCAAATGCTGGTAGATAGGATTAGGTGGGCGTGTGTCGGTGCAGACTCGATGGGCCAAATGGCCTCTTTTGCACTCTCTGACCAACTGGGACAGCAATGTTCAGAAAGTGACTTTTCTGCCTCCTTGGAATGCCAGAGCGATGGAAACCTTGAAGATATTGGGTGGGAATTTCCAGCCTCACTCATCCCGAAACTGTAAAATCCCACCCGAGGTCAACGGACTTTTCCATGTTGTGCTCCTCGCCCGCTCCGATTCCCGTCACAAGCGGGGCAGTAAAATTCCAACTATTGTCTCAGGAATAGCTCTGAAATCAGCCAATTGGAAACATCAGCTCCATATTGCAGTCAACAATCTGTTTCTTCAATAATAAGTCAAGCAAAAAGAATGACCATCTGTCAGCAACAATCCCAGAGAGAATGTGAAACGTCCCATCAGTATTACATGGTTACTGTTTGTCTAATATATTACCCAAGAGAAAGAGAGCGAGACAGAGAGAGATATAGAGAGAGAGACAGAGACAGAGAGAGACAGAGAGAGACAGAGAGAGCGAGACAGAGAGAGATAGAGAGAGACAGAGAGAGATATAGAGAGAGAGACAGAAGCAGAGAGAGACAGAGACAGAGAGAGATAGAGAGAGACAGAGAGAGCGAGACAGAGAGAGATAGAGAGAGACAGAGAGAGCGAGACAGAGAGAGATATATAGAGAGAGATAGAGAGAGATAGAGAGAGACAGAGAGAGATATAGAGAGAGAGACAGAGACAGAGAGAGATAGAGAGAGACAGAGAGAGATATAGAGAGAGAGACAGAGAGAGTTAGAGAGAGACAGAGAGAGACAGAGAGAGAGAGAGACAGAGAGAGCGAGACAGAGAGAGATATATAGAGAGAGATAGATAGAGAAAGAGATAGATAGAGAGAGACAGAGTGAGATAGAAAGAGACAGAGAGAGAGAGTGAGACAGAGAGAGATAGAAAGAATAGAGAGAGACAGAGAGTGAGACAGAGAGAGAGATAGACAGAGAGAGAGATATAGAGAAGAGATAGAGAGAGAGAGACAGGGTAAGATAGAGAGAGACAGAGAGAGAGAGAGCGAGATAGAGAGATAGAGACAGAGAGAGCGATATAGAGAGAGAGATAGAGAGAGAGTGAGATAGAGAGAGACAGAGAGAGAGCGAGACAGGGAGAGAGAGATAGAGAGATAGAGATAGAGAGAGAGATAGAGACAGAGAGAGACAGAGAGATCCACAGAGGGAGAGATAGAGATCCAGGGAGAAAGATATAGATAGAGAGATAGAGAGAGAGAAAGAGACAGAGACAGAGAGACACAGGGAGAGAGACAGAGACAGAGAGAGAGAGAGACAGAGAGAGAAAGACAAAGAGACAGAGAGAGAGAGACAAAGAGACAGAGAGAGAGAGAGACAAAGAGACAGAGAGAGAGACAGACAGAGAAAGAGAGAGAGACAGAGATAGAGAGAGACAAAGGGAAGTAGAGGGTAGTAAATGTTGGTACAAGTTTCTAAAATAAAGAAATAAAATAAATCTTTGCATTTATATAGCCGCCTTTCCGAGCCACAGGACATCCCAGAGCACTTTGCAGCCAATGATACTCTCCTGAAGATCCATAATTTTGTTTAACTATAAATTTGTCTGAAGATCCTTCCCGCCCTCAACAACTCTCCGCTTTTTGTAAAGAGAAGCTTTCCGGAGAGCTGGAGGTGAGAGCAGGATGTGGTGACTGGAGTGCCAGAGCACCCACTGGCCTCACCGCTGGCACTGGGAATTCCTGCTGCTCACACCATCCCCCGCTGGAGAACCTGCCGCGGGAGCGGGGGGGGGTCAGAGAATCCTGCCAGCTGGAAAATCCTGCCCTCGGTCTCTCCCACACGGGGTATTGCCGAGTGTGTTGTAATGATACCAAACCCCAATCACGCCTCAGGGATTGGGTAAACTCACCCTGGGTTCATTACTTAATCATTCCGGCCGGATTCCCCAGTCCCGCCAACAGTGCAGGCCCCGCCCGCGGGATTCCCATCGCCCCGCCCGCCCGCGGCATTCCCATCGCCCCCCCCTGCCCGCCCGCGGCATTCCCATCGCCCCGCCCGCCCGCGGCATTCCCATCGCCCCCCCCTGCCCGCCCGCGGCATTCCCATCGCCCCGCCCGCCCGCGGCATTCCCATCGCCCCGCCCCACCCCGCCCACGGCATTCCCATCGCCCCCCCCCCCGCCCCCGCGTGGCATTCCCATCGCCCCCCCCGCGGCATTCCCATCGCCCCGCCCTGCCCGCGGCATTCCCATCGCCCCGCCCCACCCCGCCCACGGCATTCCCATCACCCCGCCCCCGCGTGGCATTCCCATCGCCCCCCCCCGCCCCCGCGTGGCATTCCTATCGCCCCCCCCCCCGCCCCCGCGCGGCATTCCCATTGCTCCAAACTACACTGTTTCACTGGCGGGAAACACGAGGCTGGGAGGCCAGAGAATCTCGCTCAGGGTCTGTGATTGGAGGAGCCGCAATGGCTGGGGGGGGGGTGGGGGGGCGCGGGAAGCTGTGATTGGACGAGCAGCAATGGCGGGTGGGGGGGGTGGGTGAGGGAAGCTGTGATTGGACGAGCAGCAATGGCGGGGCGGGGGTGAGGGAAGCTGTGATTGGAGGAGCAGAAATGGCGGGGGGTGAGGGAAGCTGTGATTGGACGAGCAGCAATGGCGGGGGGGGGGCGAGGGAAGCTGTGATTGGACGAGCAGCAATGGCGGGGGGGCGAGGGAAGCTGTGATTGGAGGAGGAGCAATGGCGGGGGGGCGAGGAAAGCTGTGATTGGAGGAGCAGCAATGGCTGGGAGCGAGGGAAGCTGTGATTGGAGGAGGAGCAATGGCGGGGGGGGCGAGGGAAGCTGTGATTGGAGGGGCAGCAATGGCGGGGGGGCGAGGGAAGCTGTGATTGGAGGGGCAGCAATGGCGGGTGGGGTGAGGGAAGCTGTGATTGGAGGGGCAGCAATGGCGGGGCGGTGAGGGAAGCTGTGATTGGAGGAGCAGCAATGGCGGGGGGGTGAGGGAAGCTGTGATTGGAGGGGCAGCAATGGCGGGGGGGGTGAGGGAAGCTGTGATTGGAGGGGCAGCAATGGCGGGGGGGGTGAGGGAAGCTGTGATTGGAGGGGCAGCAATGGCGGGGGCGGTGAGGGAAGCTGTGATTGGAGGAGCAGCAATGGCGGGGGGGTGAGGGAAGCTGTGATTGGAGGAGCAGCAATGGCGGGGGGGGTGAGGGAAGCTGTGATTGGAGGGGCAGCAATGGCGGGGGGGTGAGGGAAGCTGTGATTGGAGGGCCAGTGATTCAGGCCGCAGTCACTGGGCACCATTCGGGGCCTCTGTGCGGATTGGTTAACGGTGACATCATCCACCAGAGGCCGAGAAACAGAAAGTGAAAGGACAGGAGCAGTTTCTGCTGGGAACGAGGCTGGAACAGGCTGGGGACAGAAAGCCTGGGGGTGCAGGCCCAGGGAGCAGGCCTCAGCAGGAGCAGGCCCCAGGGGGAACAGGCCCCAGGGGGAACAAGCCCCAGGGGGAGCAGTGCCAGAGGGGAGCAGGCCTGAGAGAGCAGGCCCCAGGGGGAACAGGCCCAGGGGGGAGCAGGCCTGAGGGAACAGGGCCCATTGGGAGCAGGCCTGAGGGAGCAGGTCCCAGGGGGAACAGGCCCCAGGGGGAGCAGGGCTCAGGGGGGGAGCAGGCCCCCAGCGGAAGCAAGCCCAATTGGAGCAGGCCCCAGGGGGAACAGGCCCCAGGGGGAACAGGCCCCAGGTGGAGCAGGGCCCAGGGGGGAGCAGGCCTGAGGGAGCACGGGACATAGGGAGCAGGCCTGAGGGAGCAAGCCCCAGGGGGAACAGGCCTGAGGGAGCAGGCCCCTGGGGGAGCAAGTCCGGGGGAGCAGTCCCGGGGGGGAGCAGGCCGAGAGGGGTTCAGTCAGTCAGCCTTGCACCAGGCCGCATCTGCAGCCCCTGCCACTACCAGGGAACTGGAACTCGGTTTCGAGCGATACTCAGCTATTTTGGTTAGTGAGTGCTGTGTCAGTATGTGTGAGGTGGGAGGGGGGAGCTTTAGCAGCCACAAGTGAAAGGGACTGTCCCCTCCCTTCCTCCCACTTGCCGTTATCTAACTCCCCAATAATGAAACAATGTGAGCTGTAGCCTCCAGACAGGCAAGCCAGTGGAAATGTAACAAACAAAACCTAAGAAGTGTTTTTGCACTCTGCTTTGCAAATATTGAATCTTTCATCCAAATATCAACTTACTGCCACCAAGTACAGAGAGCAATGTGCAGAACATGTCAATGTCTTATCAACTTGTCACGGACAGGAAGGGGGAATGGGGTTAATTTAAACAGCATTATTTTCCCCTCTCGCTACCTGTCTGTGGACAGATCTGGAGTTTGATTCGCTTCCCCCCCCCTCCCCCCCCGCCCCCTTTATAAGTATTTTCTAACCCCTCGGTTTTGGTGTGATCCAGTTTTCCTTTACTAACCCCCAAAGCAAACTGGAGACAGGATGAACTCGAAGAGTTAGTTGATTTTCACACACTCAAAAGACGCGAGGAAGTTCGCAATGTTACCCCGTTTGCAGTCATACAGCCACAGAGGGATAGAGGAAGGAAAGATAAACAGTACAGAGACCACAGCAAAAATAAACGCTGTTTCACGTAGGTTCCAGAGCTAAGCCCCAATCAGATATTCCTCCCCAGAGGTCGACAGGTTGAAAACCGATGCTGTATAATCCACTTTTCTAGTGGAGTTGACTTCACACGATGAATTAGGCAGTGCAGGGATAAATCAGTCTTGTAAGCGATGGGATGGTGTGGAGACAGTGTTGATGGGGCCCAGTATTCAACCTGAACAGTGCCCCATTCCTACGCTGCTGCTGGTTAAGTGGAAAAATGGCAGGACAGCGAGGCAATATAACTGGTTCCAGCAGCTCAAGGTTCATCCCGCATGACTCCCATCTCTTTGACAAGGGATGTGTATCTCTCATCTGAGTTTCTGAAATAGTTACATGTTCCAATCATTTTGACCTGAAAGGGATGTTGTCGGGTCCTTTGTCCTAGCAGACAAAAAGGCTCCGGTTGGCCACGAAATCCAGATGACCTTTGTATAGTTCCCTCTGAATTTGGTCTCTGCACCAAGGGGGTCATTAGTGCCTCTTCAGAGATAACGAGATGCAAGTTTTTGCGAGAGTGACAGGCAGACATTTAAAAAGAGTCTTTCACCATTTTTTTACACATTTAGAAAAAGCCACCAGGAAATCTATGTATATTTCATAAATAGATCTTAGTCCCCATGCAATCTGCACAATCTTATAAATAACTAATATGTTCCTGTCAAATTAATGATATTGTACAATGCCTTTAGATTACAATTGGTGTTCTCTGCTTTGTTTAATACTGTAAGAAGTTTAACAACACCAGGTTAAAGTCCAACAGGTTTATTTGGTAGCAAAGCCACTAATACTCGCAGTTTGTCAGTATTAGGTATAGACAAACTAACTTTACTGCTCTCAAGGGAGGTGATAGCCTCGTGGTATTATCGCTAGACTATGAATCCAGAAATTCAGCTAATGCTCTGGGTGACCTGGGTTCGAATCCCGCCATGGAAAATAGTGTAATTTAAATAAAATTTTACAAATCTGGAATTAAGAATCGACTGATGACCATGAAACCATTGTCAATTATAGGCCGGTTAGTCTTACTTCGGTGGTCGGTAAGTTGATGGAAAAGGTCCTTAGGGATAGGATTTACGACCATTTAGAAAGATGCAGCTTAATCCGGGATAGTCAGCATGGATTTGTGAAGGGCAAGTCTTGCCTCACAAATTTGATAGAATTTTTTGAGGAGGTAACTAAGTGTGTTGATGAAGGTAGTGCAGTTGATGTCATATACATGGATTTTAGTAAGGCATTTGATAAAGTCCCCCACGGTCGGCTTTTGAAGAAAGTAAGGATGTGTGGGATAGAGGGAAGTTTGGCCGATTGGATAGGTAACTGGCTATCGAACAGAAGACAGAGGGTGGTGGTGGATGGAAAATTTTCGGACTGGAAACCGGTTACCAGCGGAGTGCCACAGGGATCAGTGCTTGGTCCTCTGCTAATTGTAATTTTTATAAATGACTTGGAGGAGGGGGCTGAAGGGTGGATCAGTAAATTTGCTGATGACACCAAGATTGGTGGAGTAGTGGATGAGGTGGAGGGCTGTTGTAGGCTACAAAGAGATATAGATAGGATGCAGAGCTGGGCTGAAAAATGGCAAATGGAGTTTCACCCTGACAAATGCGAGGTGATTCATTTTGGTAGGACAAATTTAAATGTGGATTATAGGGTCAAAGGTAGGGTTCTGAAGAATGTGGAGGAACAGAGAGATCTTGGGGTTCATATCCATAGATCTCTGAAGGTTGCCACTCAAGTGGATAGAGCCGTGAAGAAGGCCTATAGTGTGTTGGCGTTCATTAACAGGGGGTTTGAGTTTAAGAGCCGTGGGGTTATGCTGCAACTGTACAGGACCTTGGTGAGACCAGATTTGGAATATTGTGTGCAGTTCTGGTCACCTCACTACAAGAAGGATGTGGAGACACTGGAAAGAGTGCAAAGGAGATTTATCAGGATGCTGCCTGGTTTGGAGGGTAGGTCTTATGAGGAAAGATGAAGGGAACTTGGGCTTTTCTCTTTGGAGCGGAGGAGGTTGAGAGGAGACTTGATAGAGGTTTATAAGATGATGAGGGGGATAGATAGAGTGAACGTTCAAAGACTATTTCCTCGGGTGAATGGAGCGGTAACTAGGGGGCATAACTATAGGGTTCATGGTGGGAGATATAGGAAGGATGTCAGAGGTAGGTTTTTTACTCAGAGAGTGGTTGGGGTGTGGAATGGACTGCCTGCAGCGATAGTGGAGTCAGAAACTTTAGGAACATTTAAGAAGCTGTTGGATAGGCACATGGAGTACTTTGGGATGATAGGGAGGAAATAGCTTGATCTGGGTTTCAGACAAAGCTCGGCACAACATCATGGTCCGAAGGACCTGTTCTGTGCTGTACTGTTCTATGTTCTAAGTTCTAATTGTTGGAAAAACCCATCTGGTTCACGAATATCCTTTAGGGAAGGAAATCTGCTGTCCTTACCCGGTCTGGCCTATATGTGACTCCAGAGCCACAGCAATGTGGTTGATTCTGAACTGCCCACAGGCAACTAGGGATGGGCAATAAATGCTGGCCAGCCAGCGACGCCCATGTCCCATGAATAATTTTTTTTAAATTACTGACGCAATGTACATCGATACCAGACAGGAATTGTAAAAAGGTACCAACATTCGAGTCATCATATTATGGTGATCCTTTTGTGATTGGTTGGTGAATTACGAAAGGGAAATATATCACGGGAAAAGGAGAAGTACCAGTAACAACTGCCACACTCCCCGGGACCCCCTGTAAATACTGACACACTCCCCGGGACCCCCTGTAAATACTGACACATTCCCCGGGACCCCCTGTAAATACTGACACACTCCCCGGGACCCCCTGTAAATACTGACACACTCCTCGGGGACCCCCCTGTAAATACTGCCACACTCCCCGGGACCCCCCTGTAAATACTGCCACACTCCCCGGGACCCCCTGTAAATACTGACACATTCCCCGGGACCCCCTGTAAATACTGACACACTCCCCGGGACCCCCCTGTAAATACTGACACACTCCCCGGAGACCCCCTGTAAATACTGACACATTCCCCGGGACCCCCTGTAAATACTGACACACTCCCCGGGACCCCCTGTAAATACTGACACACTCCCCGGGACCCCCTGTAAATACTGACACACTCCCCGGGACCCCCTGTAAATACTGACACACTCCCCGGGACCCCCTGTAAATACTGACACACTCCCCGGGACCCCCTGTAAATACTGACACACTCCCCGGGACCCCCTGTAAATACTGACACACTCCCCGGGACCCCCTGTAAATACTGACACACTCCCCGGGACCCCCTGTAAATACTGACACACTCCCCGGGACCCCCTGAAAATACTGACACACTCCCCGGGACCCCCTGTAAATACTGACACACTCCCCGGGACCCCCCTGTAAATACTGACACACTCCCCGGAGACCCCCTGTAAATACTGACACACTCCCCGGAGACCCCCTGTAAATACTGACACACTCCCCGGGACCCCCCTGTATATACTGACACACTCGCCGGAGACCCCCCTGTAAACACTGACACACTCCCCGGGACCCCCCTGTAAATACTGACACACTCGCCGGAGACCCCCCCTGTAAATACTGACACACTCCCCGGAGACCCCCCTGTAAATACTGACACACTCCCCGGGGACCCCCTGTAAACACTGACACACTCCCCGGGGACCCCCTGTAAATACTGACACACTCGCCGGAGACCCCCTGTAAATACTGACACACTCCCCGGGGACCCCCCTGTAAATACTGACACACTCCCCGGAGACCCCCTGTAAATACTGACACACTCCCCGGGGACCCCCTGTAAATACTGACACACTCCCCGGAGACCCCCTGTAAATACTGACACACTCCCCGGGGACCCCCTGTAAATACTGACACACTCCCCGGAGACCCCCTGTAAATACTGACACACTCCCCCGGGGCCCCCTGTAAATACTGACACACTCCCCGGGACCCCCCTGTAAATACTGACACACTCCCCGGAGACCCCCTGTAAATACTGACACACTCCCCGGGGACCCCCTGTAAATACTGACACACTCCCCGGAGACCCCCTGTAAATACTGACACACTCCCCGGGACCCCCCTGTAAATACTGACACACTCCCCGGAGACCCCCTGTAAATACTGACACACTCCCCGGGGACCCCCTGTAAATACTGACACACTCCCCGGAGACCCCCTGTAAATACTGACACACTCCCCGGGGACCCCCCTGTAAATACTGACACACTCCCCGGAGACCCCCTGTAAATACTGACACACTCCCCGGGGACCCCCTGTAAATACTGACACACTCCCCGGAGACCCCCTGTAAATACTGACACACTCCCCGGGGACCCCCTGTAAATACTGACACACTCCCCGGAGACCCCCTGTAAATACTGACACACTCCCCGGGGACCCCCTGTAAATACTGACACACTCCCCGGAGACCCCCTGTAAATACTGACACACTCCCCAGGGACCCCCTGTAAACACTGACACACTCCCCGGGGACCCCCTGTAAATACTGACACACTCCCCGGGGACCCCCTGTAAATACTGACACACTCGCCGGAGACCCCCCTGTAAATACTGACACACTCCCCGGGACCCCCCTGTAAATACTGACACACTCCCCGGGACCCCCTGTAAATACTGACACACTCCCCGGGGACCCCCTGTAAATACTGACACACTCCCCGGAGACCCCCTGTAAATACTGACACACTCCCCGGGGACCCCCTGTAAATACTGACACACTCCCCGGGACCCCCTGTAAATACTGACACACTCCCCGGGACCCCCTGTAAATACTGACACACTCCCCGGGGACCCCCTGTAAATACTGACACACTCGCCGGAGACCCCCCTGTAAATACTGACACACTCCCCGGGACCCCCTGTAAATACTGACACACTCCCCGGGGTCCCCTGTAAATACTGACACACTCGCCGGAGACCCCCCTGTAAATACTGACACACTCGCCGGAGACCCCCCTGTAAATACTGACACACACCCCGGGACCCCCTGTAAATACTGACACACTCGCCGGAGACCCCCCTGTAAATACTGACACACTCGCCGGAGACCCCCCTGTAAATACTGACACACACCCCGGGACCCCCTGTAAATACTGACACACACCCTGGGACCCCCTGTAAATACTGACACACTCCCTGGGGATCTCTGTAAATATTAACACCTGCCCCGGGAACCCCCCCCGACCCACTGCACCCCCTCCCCCGGCCCCCCCGCCCTCGCAAGTACTGATACACTGCCTGGGGTCCTATACCGAATGCGCTGTGCCTGCTACAGTTGTCCTGTAACCGCGTGTTGGGGGAATGCGCTGGCAGTGCTTGTCGACCAGGGCAGGCAGCACCATCATCTGTGGCAACCCCTCGACTACATTCTGCAAATCCTCGCCCACAACAAACAGCCTGCACCGTGTTGTTCCTGTTCTGTTGCACGCCTCGAGATGAAAGCAGAGATAGCTAGCAGTCTCCACGAGATATGCATCTGAGCTGCAGTACCTGTGAGATGGCTATGCATGTTCGCCACACTGAAAGTTCCTGTCCCCTTCATACTCTCTCAGGTACCAAGAGCAGGTGTGAAACACTTCCTCTCCACACTTAAAGGTCACGATACTTCATATATCTATTCTTATTTATCCAAAGAACAAAGAACAATACAGCACAGGAACAGGCCCTTCGGCCCTCCTAGCCCACGCCGCTCCCTGGTCCAAACTAGACCATTCTTTTGTATACCTCCATTCCCACTCCGTTCATGTGGTATCCATCTTGCCTCTTAGATTTGCTAATTAGATTATTATTTCTCCTAATCCCAAGATATACCAATGGTTATCGAATCTAACAGCACAGATGGCCATTCATCCCATCACGTCCCTGCCAGCTCTTCGGAGTTGTGATCACGGGATGGTGAGTGACTCGGAGGGGAGCCTCCAGGTGGGGGTGTTCCCAGGTATCTGCTGCCCTTGTCCTTCTAGATGGTAACGGTCGTGGGTTTGGAAGGTGCTGCCGAAGGAGCCTTGGTGAGTTGCTGCAGTGCATCTTGTAGATGGTACACACGGCTGTCACTGTGTGTTGGGTGTGGAGGGAGTGAATGTTTGTGGTTAGCGTGTCGATCAAGCGGGGCTGCTTTGTTCTGGAAGGTGTCACGCTTCTTGAGTGTTGTTGGAGCCGCACCCATCCAGGCAAGTGGGGAGTATTCCATCACACTCATAACTTGTGTCCTGTAGATGGTGGACAGGCTTTGCAGGGAGTCAGGAGTAAGTGAATGAAAGACTTGGGAAACTGCGTTTTATCAGCAGGCACGTCGGCCAAAAAGTTCTGGACCTATTCGCGGATCAGAATTTCCCGTCTTGCCGATGGTGACCCCCGACAGTGGGAGGAGAGGATGCTGGGTACGCAAAGCGCCGGACATATCGGCATCTGCTTCCACCGCCCTTTCAGGCAGCGCCTTCCAGATCACAACAACTCACTGTGTGTAAAAAAAATAAAATTCTCCTCATCTCCAGCTCCCGCCACCCCCCTCCCCCCCGCCCCTCTGGTTCTTTTCCCGATTCTGTTTAATATGCGTCCCCTCTGGTTACCGAGCCTCCTGTCACTGGAAACATAGACACTATAGTTAAGAAAGCCCACCAACGCCTCTATTTTCTCAGGAGGCTGAGAAAATTCGGCATGTTCAAAGATGTGCGGGCTCGGTTGATTGACCATGCTAAATTAACCCTGGTGTCAGGCGGATTCGCAGGGTGAGTGAGGGTTACGGGTATAGGGCCTGGGTGGGATTGTAATCGGTACAGACTCGATGGGCCGAATGGTCTCCTTCTGTACTGTAGTGATTCTATGATTCGATGACTCTCACCAATTTTTACAGATGCACCACAGAAAGCCCTCAAGACCGCAAGAAACTACAAAAGGTCGTGAATGAAGCCCAATCCATCACGCAAACCAGCCTCCCATCCATTGACTCTGTCTACACTTCCTGCTGACTCAGAAAAGCAACCAGCATAATTTAGGACCCCACGCATTCTCTCTTCCACCTTCTTCCGTCGGGAAAAAGATACAAAAGTCTGAGATCATGTACCAACCGACTCAAGTGCAGCTTCTTCCCTGCTGCTGTCAGACTTTTGAATGAACCAACCTCGCACTAAGTTGATCTATCTCTGCACCCTAGCTATGACTGTAACACTACATTCTGCGCTCTCTCCTTTCCTTCTCTATCAACGGTATGCTTTGTCTGTATAGCGGACAAGAAACAATACTTTTCACTTTATCCCAATACGTGTTGTGGCTGAATGGAGATTTAACTTTTAATACCCTGAAAGATCTTTAATCAAGCAAACCTGATTTTTGGTTCAAGTTGTTTTTTCACTATGCTGGGATTTTTGTGGCCAGTGGCCTGGAATTTCTCAGAGGACACAAGGTGTCAGATTTAACAACTTGTCCTTGGCACGAATGAGTTGTGAACAGACTTGTGGGATCCAGTGTTCCTTACCTGGGCATTGGAATGTGAATAAGATGCACTTCTCGAGATGATGAGGCCTGAAGTGACCAATGATACTATGGTTGGATTTGATTGGCCTAATCGAACGATGCAATTGGGGTTTCTGATCAATTCATTGGCTGATTACCAAAGAACTTTTGGAGTTTTAACTCTGCTAACACAAAGAGCTTGTTCAGAAGGTAGGTGGAGAACCTGGAGATCAAACTCACAAAGACAGACAACATCTGGAAGGAGAAGAGAACAGAGAACTGATTCCATGTGACAATAGAATCCTGGCCAGGTTTTAATTACAAGTGCAAATCAACCTTAAGTTAAGTAAAGTAACAGATCGTGAGTATTTGGTTCATGCATTGGAAGTATTTACTGTTGTTTAAATAGCTGCAGAATAAAGGAAATTGTGTTGAAGTGTTTAAAGTTGACTTTGTGTCTTTATTCGCTGCAGAGATTAAAACACACACGTTTGGACAACAATGTGACATTAATAAATAAAACCAAATCAAATAGATTACAGCGATATCCCAGCCGAAGAGTTTATTATGATTATCACCTGTAAAATATTGGCAGCTTATGGCAAATGATGTATTTATTCGAAAGCATTTCAGATTCCAGATTCCGTCAGCTCATCCAGAATTACTCCGTCTCAAACCCCAACTTGCACAGAGTCTCATTCACTCACGCTCGCTGATTCCCTCGTCTCTCTGTTCTGGAATTCTCACATCAGGGTCAAATTCCTCCACCTCTGCCTCACTCCCTCCCTGTCCCCTTGGGGTCTTTTGTACCAGCCAGTCTTCGTCCTACCAGTTGTAAATCCTACACCCCCACACTCTCCCCCCTTCCATCCTCCCCGGGGATAAAAAAGAGCTCAGAATGCCCGCGATGCACGTCGCAGTCAAACAGCCCACTCAGCACACAGGCAGGAGCCACCTGGAGGATGACTGGCAGCAGGAGGGGCCTGTAGAACGGCCAAAAATAATCCACAGTCGCCTCTTTTCTGGGGCCATCTTCGACATGTTCACTTCAGGAAGGATGTTGAGGCCTTGGAGAGCGTGCGGGGGAGATTTATCGGAATGTTTCCCAGGGGTGAGGGATTTCAGTTCATGTGGCGAGACTGGGGGAAGACTGGAAGACGCTGGAGCAGAAGTTAGCCATTCGGCCCATCGAGTCTACTTCACCATTCAATGACTGATCTGATGTGATAATCCTCAACTCCACTTTCCCACCTCATTCCCTCGATTCCCTTACTGATTAAATATCTGTCTATCTCAGCCTTGAACATTAATGACCCAGCCTCTAAGGCCCCCTGCGGTAAAGAATTCCACAGATTCACTCCCCTCTGAGAGAAGAAATTCCTCCTCATCTCTATCTTCAATGGGCCCCCTTACTCTGAGATTATTCCCTCTGGTTCCTGACACTCCCACACGGGGAAACAACCTCTCAGCATCGACCCTGTCAAACCCCCTGAGAATCCGATATGTCTCAGTAAGATCGCCTCTCATTCTTCTAAACTCCAACAAGTACAGGACCCAACCTCTCATAGAATCATAGAAATCATAGAAACCCTACAGTACAGAAAGAGGCCCTTCAGCCCATCGAGTCTGTACCGACCACAATCCCACCCAGGCTCTACCCCCATATCCCTACACATTTTACCCGCTAATCCCTCTAACCTACACATCCCAGGACACTAAGGGGCAATTTTTTTTAGCATAGCCAATCAACCTAACCCGCACATCTTTGGCCTGATCTATGATCATCGGATCTATGATCATAGATAGGATCATAGAAACACTACAGTGCAGAAGGAGGCCATTCAGCCCATTGAGTCTGCACCAACCACAATCCCACCCAGGCCCTATCCCCGTAAACCCATGTACTTACCCTGCTAGTCCCCCTGACACTAAGGGGCAATTTAGCTTGGCCAATGCACCTAACCCACACATCTTTGGAATGTGGGAGGAAACCAGAGCACCCAGAGGAAACCCACGTAGACACGGGGAGAACGTGCAGACTCCACACAGACAGTGACCCAAGCCGGGAATCGAACCTGGATCCCTGGCGCTGTGAGGCAGCAGTGCTAACCACTGAACTTCTCATCAGAAAATCCCTCTACAGCTGGGATCAACCTAGTGGATCTTCTCTGGACTGCCTCCAATGCCGGTATATCTTCTCCTAAATAAGGGGACCACAACAGTTCACGATATTGCAGGTGTGATCTAACCAGTGCCTTGTACAGTTTTTGCAAGACTTCCCTATTTTTATATTCCATTCCCTTTGAAACAAAGGCCAACATTCCATTCATCTTCCCTCGTAACTGTTTGAATTCGGTAAAAATACCTCTGAGGCTAGTCTGAGTCAAAATACAGTAAGGCTTTATTCTCACAAGTTTGCGGGAGAACCTGACCCCTTGAAAGCGGAAGCCAAAGTTCTCTCTCAACACAGAAAAGTGGGGATATATATACAGCATGGCTCCCCGCACCAGTCAGGACACAAACACTGATCTGGTCATGAATCAAACCCCAGACCAGTCACGACTCAGAAATACAATTTACAACTGCTGGTCACAAAGCAAGTTTCCAGATCAACTACAAAAAATACATTGATAGCTTCTTGACCATAAACCAGTGTATCTGGCATCCTCAGCACATGAAGCGCAGGCCTTCTGTTTCCTGTTCTTCCCGCAGTTCCCCTTTGAAGTTTCGATGCTCGTCCAGCTGCCCCAGCGGCAGTTCCTCTTCAAACAGCTGATATCGCGATCCACAGCATGGAATCGCCTAACTTCCGCAAACCACACACAAACCTGTAGGAAAGGTAAGACTTCACAAACACATTCACATTTACATTGACTATCTATTGTTATAAAAATAAAAGTTAACTGGTATTAATATCAGAAGCAGTACAAACAAGAATAACTTTATTCATGTCAAAAACAGTGTAAACCTGAGGGAAAGCAAAACCTAAGAAGACTGGCCACAATGCAGGGTTATGCTTGTAATACATTCTAAGTACAAAGTTCAACCCCTTAGGTACAAAATACATTAACCCTTTCCCTTCTTCACTGCTGAACTTGCATGCTAGATTTTGGTTGATTTATGCACAAAGACTTCCAGATCCCTCTATGCTACAGCTTTCTGCAGTCTTTCCTCATAGAATCATAGAATCCCTACAGCGCAGAAGGAGGCCATTCGGCCCATCAAGTCTGCGCTGACCACAATCCTACCCAGGCCCTAACCCTGTAACCCCATGAATTTACCCCAGCTGGTCCCCCTGACACAAAGGGGATATTTAGCGTGGCCAATCCACCAAACCCACATGTCTTTGGAGGAAACCAGAGCACCCGGAGGAAACCCACGCAGACACGGGGAGAACGTGCAAACGCCGCACAGACAGTGACCCAAGCCGGGAATTGAACCCGGGTCCCTGGCGCTGTGAGGCAGCAGTGCTAACCACTGTGCCACTGTACCTTCTCCATTTAAATAATATTCAGCTCTTTCGTTCTTCCTACCAATGTGCACAACTTCACATTTTCCTGCATTATAATCCATCTGCCAAGATTTTCTCCACTCACTGTCTGTATCCCTCTGTAGACTCTTTTCCCATTCCGCCCGCCACGGGAGTCGTAGCGGGCGGGGAAGGGGGGTGCGGACCATGCAAAGTTCCGCTGACCTCGGACAGGATTTTCCGGTCTTGGGGCTGGTACAGCTTGAAAATCCCGCCCAGTGTGTCATCCTCACCACTTGCCTTCCCACCTATTTTAATGTCATCCACAAACTCGGCAAGAGTCCATTCGCTTCCCTCATCATGAATATATAGTGGCCCCTGCACTGATCCCAGAAGCTGGGATCGTTCTCCTCGGAGCAGAGGAGGTTAAGGGGGAGATTGAATCGAGGCGTTCAGAATCACGAGGGGGGCGCGGGGTTTGGATGGAGTGAATGAGGAGAAAGTGTTTCCAGTGACAGGAGGCTCGGTAACCAGAGGGGACACAGATTGAAGAGAATCGGGAAAAGAACCAGAGGCGGGGGGAGTTGAGGAGAATTTTATTTTTGACACACAGCGAGTTGTTGTGATCTGGAAGGCGCTGCCTGACAGGGCGGTGGAAGCAGATTCAACAGGAACTTTCTTTAGTTTAAAATTTATTTATTAGTATCACAAGCAGGCTTACATTAACACTGCGATGAAGTTACTGTGAAAATCCCCGAGTCGCCACACTCCAGCACCTGTTCGGGTACATTGAGGGAGAATTTAGCACGGCCAATGCACCTAACCAGAGCGTCTTTTGGACTGTGGGTGGAGACCGGAGCACCTGGAGGAAACCCACGCAGACACGGGGAGAATGTGCAGACTCCGCACAGACAGTGACCCAAGCCGGGAATTGAACCCGGGTCCCTGGTGCTGTGAGGCAGCAGCGCTAAACACTGTGCCAAAGTACTGCTCTTAAAAAGGGCAATTGGAGAAATACTGGAAGGCAGAAAATTTGGGAAGATGTGGGGAGGTGGGTGGGGGGGCGGTGGGTGGCGTGCGGGAGAGAGAGAGTGGGGAATAATTGAATATCTCTTTCAAAGAGCTAGTGCAGGAGTGATGGGCCGAATGATCTTTTTCTGTGCTGTGCTATTCTAAGCTGCTATCTGAGTGAAAGTAGAGACAGAGCCTGACTCGGTGATTGAAGTGGAAATCATCCATCAGATCAGTGAGGTCTTATCTTCCATCATTAACCCAAAGATCGTTCAGAAACTGAGGTTTCACTGTCTCCCTGACTGAGATTAACAGTCTCACAATGATTTACGTGTCAGATTGGAGATCAAATCAGCAGGAGACACATAAAACTACCAGAGCCACATAGAACATAGAACAGTACAGCACAGAACAGGCCCTTCGGCCCACGTTGTTGTGCCGAGCTTTGTCTGAAACCCAGATCAAGCTATTTCCTCCCTATCATCCCAAAGTACTCCATGTACCTATCCGATAGCTTCTTAAATGTTCTTAAAGTTTCTGACTCCACTATCACTGCAGGCAGTCCATTCCACACCCCAACTACTCTCTGAGTAAAGAACCTACCTCTGATATCCTTCCTATATCTCCCACCATGAACCCTATAGTTATGCCCCGTAGTTACCACTCCATTCACCCGAGGAAATAGTCTTTGAACGTTCACTCTATCTATCCCCCTCATCATCTTATAAACCTCTATCAAGTCACCTCTCAACCTCCTCCGCTCCAAAGAGAAAAGCCCAAGTTCCCTCAACCTTTCCTCATAAGACCTACCCTCCAAACCAGGCAGCATCCCGGTAAATCTCCTCTGCACTCTTTCCAGTGTCTCCACATCCTTCTTGTAGTGAGGTGACCAGAACTGCATACAATATTCCAAATGTGGTCTCACCAAGGTCCTGTACAGTTGCAGCATAACCCCACGGCTCTTAAACTCAAACCCCCTGTTAATGAACGCTAACACACTATAGGCCTTCTTCACAGCTCTATCCACTTGAGTGGCAACCTTCAGAGATCTATGGATATGAACCCCAAGATCTCTCTGTTCCTCCACATTCTTCAGAACCCTACCTTTGACCCTGTAATCCACATTTAAATTTGTCCTACCAAAATGAATCACCTCGCATTTGTCAGGGTTAAACTCCATTTGCCATTTTTCAGCCCAGCTCTGCATCCTATCTTTGGTGAGTTGCTGCAGTGCATCTTGTAGACAGTACACACTGCTGCTACTGAGCGTCGGTGGTGGAGGGAGTGAGTGTTTGTAGATGTGGTGCCAATCAAGCGGGGCTGCTTTGTCGAGCTTCTTGAGTGTTGTTGGAACTGCACTCATCCAGGCAAGTGGGGAGTATTCCATCACACTCCTGACTTGTGCCTTGTGGATGGTGGACAGGCTTTGGGGCTGGGACTTCATGTCATTGTGAAACAGGATTCTGAAGCTGTTCCTCCAGTTCCGATTTCAATCCCAGAGAGAGGGCGAAATAATCAAAGCGCGATCGAGCGTGTTGTCAAAATGAGGTGAAAAAGCTGCCCATCGAGCTGGAGCAAGGTGTATCGTGGGGATTTCGTACATCGATACTAATGTCTTTGGCTTGGCTTGACAAGGATGGCACGGTGGCACAGTGGTTAGCACTGCTGCCTCACAGCGCCAGGGGCCCGAGTTCGATTCCCGGCTCGGGTCACTGTCTGTGTGAAGTCTGCACGTTCTCCCCGTGTCTGCGTGAGTTTCTTCTGGTTTCCTCCCTCAGTCTGAAAGACGTGCTGCTCAGGTGGATTGGCCGTGCTAAATTCTCCCTCAGTGTACCCAGAGAGGCGTCGGGGTGTGACGACTAGGGGATTTTCACAGTAACTTCATTGCAGTGTTAAGGTAAGCTGACTTGTGAAACTATTGAATAAACTTTAATGTGTCATCTCAAAATGTGTGGGGGACGTTGGTTAGATTCCCCATTACAGGCCCAGTTTCCCCAATACAGAACCAGTTTCCCAAATACAGGCCCAATTTCCCATTGCAGACCCAGTTTCTCATTACAGACCCAGTTTCCAATTACAGGCGCAGTTTCCCTATTACAGGCCCAGTTTCCCGATTACAGGCCTAGCTTCCCCATTACAGTATTCTTCAAGTATCTCACATTTTTACATGGTTTTTTTATGCTATTGGGATTGGGTTCAGCCTCTGTGAGGTTTGCTGGTCAGAATTAATAGTCAATCAGCTGTTAGGCTCTACAGCATCGACACAGTGTCTGTGGCCTCCTGTCCAGGCTGCCCGACAGGAATGTGTTTGCTCTGGTCATCTGCTGTTTGATTTGGTCACACTTATCCTGCTCCTTCACCTGCTGATTGATCCCAGGAAATGCACTGCTTCCTTTTCACAAGGCTTTCCAAATCATCAGCTTTGTTGTAGAATTGTTGAGGCTGTTTAGCTGTGGGTCACAGCTCTGTAACCTCCTCCAGACCCTACACCCCCTCCCTATCTCTGTAACCTCCTCCAGACCCTACACCCCCTCCCTATCTCTGTAACCTCCTCCAGACCCTACAACCCTCCCAATTTCTGCAACCTCCTCCAGCCCCGACAACCCTCCCTATCTCCATAACTTCCTCCAGATCCTACACCCCCTCCCTATCTCTGTAACCTCCACAGCCCTACAACCCTCCCTCTCTCTGTACCTCCTCCAGCCCCTACAACCCTCCCTATCTCTGTAACCTCCCCAGCCCTACAACCCTCCCTATCTCTGTAACCTCCTCCAGCCGCCTCACTCCCTCCCGATCTCTGCAACCTCCTCCAGCCCCTACACCCCTCCCTATCTCTGTAACCTCTGCTAGACCCTACAACCCTCCCAATCTCTGTAACCTCCTCCAGCCCCTACGACCCTCCCTATCTCTGTAACCTCTTCCAGCCCCTACACCTCTCCCTATCTCTGTAACCTCCTCCAGCCCCTACAACCCTCCATATCTCTGTAACATCCTCCAGCCCCTACAACCCTCCCGATCTCTGTAACCTCCTCCAGCTCCTCCACCCCTCCCTATCTCTGGAACCTCCTCCAGCCCCTAAACCCATCCCTATCTCTGTAACCTCCTCCAGCCCTTACGCCCCTCCCTATCTCTGTAACCTCCTCCAGCCCCTACACCACCCCCTATCTCTGTAACCTCCTCCAGCCCCTACAACCCTCCATATCTCTGTAACATCCTCCAGCCCCTACAACCCTCCCTATCTCTGTAACCTCCTCCAGCCCCTACACCACCCCCTATCTCTGTAACCTCCTCCAGCCCCTACAACCCTCCCTATCTCTGTAACCTCCTCCAGCCTCAACAACTTTCCCTATCTCTGTGTTCTCCTCCAGCCATTACACCCCCTCCCTATCTCTGTAACCTCCCCCAGCCCCTACAACCCTCCCTATCTCTGTAACCTCCTCCAGCCCCTACAACCCTCCATATCTCTGTAACATCCTCCAGCCCCTACAACCCTCCCTATCTCTGTAACCTCCTCCAGCCCCTACACCACCCCCTATCTCTGTAACCTCCTCCAGCCCCTACACCACCCCCTATCTCTGTAACCTCCTCCAGCCCCTACAACCCTCCCTATCTCTGTAACCTCCTCCAGCCTCAACAACTTTCCCTATCTCTGTGTTCTCCTCCAGCCATTACACCCCCTCCCTATCTCTGTAACCTCCTCCAGCCCCTACAACCCTCCATATCTCTGTAACATCCTCCAGCCCCTACAACCCTCCCTATCTCTGTAACCTCCTCCAGCCCCTACACCACCCCCTATCTCTGTAACCTCCTCCAGCCCCTACACCACCCCCTATCTCTGTAACCTCCTCCAGCCCCTACAACCCTCCCTATCTCTGTAACCTCCTCCAGCCCCTACAACCCTCCCTATCTCTGTAACCTCCTCCAGCCCCTACAACCCTCCATATCTCTGTAACATCCTCCAGCCCCTACAACCCTCCCTATCTCTGTAACCTCCTCCAGCCCCTACACCCCCCCCCCTATCTCTGTAACCTCCCCCAGCCCCTACACCCCCCTCCCCATCTCTGTAACCTCCCCCAGCCCCTACACCCCCCTCCCAATCTCTGTAACCTCCCCCAGCCCCTACAACTCTCCCTATCTCTGCAACCTCCTCCAGCCCCGACAACCCTCCCTATCTCTGTAACTCTGAGACTGGTGGGGAGGGGATGGGGAGGGGGTGGGGGAGGTCTCATTTCTCTGCTCAAGTGGGCATCAAAGCTCACTATTGCGACCCAGCCTGGTCTGAAACATACCTCAGGAACAACATTGTGGTGGACAGGACTGTCCAGTTATTTTTTTATGCTTGCAGCTTGCGTCAGCTTGCTGTACCCCAAATGGCCACAACAGGATCATAACGTCGACCACAAGGACTCTGTGCAGCCTGCAAATCTTGTCCAGGGATGTTCTGAGCTGGTGGTGAAAGGTGACTGGGAAGTACATATCGAGACTGTGACACTATTGTGTCCTTTAAGAAATGTATTTTGCGCGTGTGTCTCAGCAGGATTTTGTCGGCACCGTGTTGTCTGTAACCGGTGTCCTCTAATTGTTACTGAAGCAATATAATGGACATCTTGCTGATTTTAATCTGAACTAATTCAGGGTTCTGTGGTTTTAATCGCCCTTTTGGGAATTGCTGAATAGAGATTGATTGGGATAATTGACACCTCAGGTCACGTGACTCCAGACCGCTCTGCCTTTCCAGAAAAACAGGTTTTTTTCCGATGATGTTTGGATTTGAGACAGAACACAGTCTGTTTTGCTTTGTGTTACTGTCTTGGAAACTGCAGAGAGAGAGAGGGATATCCTTTCCTGTCTCTGCAGTCTGAAGACTGGAAGCTGCTGGAGAGGGGGACAGTTTAAAAGAGATGTAAAGGGGCAAGTTTTCCACACAGAGGGTGGCGAATGCCTGGAATGCGCTACTGGAGGAGGTGGTGGAAGCAGATTCTGTAACAGTGTTCAACAGGCATCTGGATAGATACATGAATAGGGAGGGAATCGAGGGATATGGACCACGTAGAGGCAAGAAAATATTAGATTAGAGAGGCATCGGTGTCGGCACAGACTTGGTGGGCCAAAAGGCCTGTTCCTGGGCTGTACTGTTCTTTGTTCTTTGTTCGACAGATCAGGTTTACTTATCTGATTTGCTGCCTTAAGGATACACCATTCTCTGAAGTCTGTTGCTGGATTTTTGTGTATAGGTGTTAAAAGACTGAAAGTCCGGCGGCACGAGGGCATACTTGTTTTTGTGCTGAGTAATTCTGAAGAAGGGTGTGTTCTGTGGGATATTGCTTTCCGTTGGAACAACAGAGATAGCTAGCTATTAGGAGTTACACTGTGTCATGCTTAAGTCTCGCAATTGGTAAAAGTTATGCTAATTCGTCTTGTTATATTCTAACTGTGTTCTTAAATAAACTTTTCTTTGGTAAAAGCTCCCTAGTAGGTCACTTGAATCATACCTGGCGCTCACTCTAATGCCAAAATCAAATGTAAAACTATGTCTAGGCTAACTTCACAAAATACCTTGGCGTTTCTGACCTGGGTCATAACAAGAGAGAGAGCGAGAGAGGACGGCACCTCAAATCAAATCAAAGCAAGATCTTTCTCCAACCACAACCATTTCATTCTCAGACAAGTCATTCATCACATTCTGTGAAACTGAGCGACTGAATGAGTTCTGTTCTGTTTCCTGCTCCCGCACTGAGGTATAGATTATCTGAAAGAGAACTACAGTTATTTGAAAGAGGAGGAATAATATCAGCAATCCACATCAATGGACAGCCAAGCATTTGAAATGGTAAGTGGGAACTCTCCTGCCATTTGTGTAAATTTCATAAACTTGAAGAATGATGTTGAAAAAATCAGATGTTTACACTTTGCGTCATGTCTATTTGTTGATGCCAGTGGATTTTATTTGATAATAACTCCTCCTGAATTTTAATTCCCCCCCCACCTTTATAAATATCCGTGCAGAATGCAAAAAATAAATAAACTAAAACTAAAACTGGTGGAACGAAGCAAGGGTAAGGTTTTAATTAAAAGCCGAAACATTCTGAAAGTGTGATCCTTCATCGGTTTTCAATTTCTCGCTGGCTGCTTTTAGCACCTTTATTCATCCATGGCATATTTCATCCACACCTCCAGCAAGTTTAGTTGTGTTTTTCGTAGTGTTGCTATTTGCTAATGTTCGTACAATTTACAGTGGCTTCTCTGCACACTGCGATGATAAGCCTTGGATTCCCCGATAGGCTGTGAGCCCGATTGAGAGATTGACTGCCATTACATAAAATCACCAGATCCGCCATCACCTCTTTTCTGTCAGAAGCTGGCAAATTTTGAGGGTCTGGATTTCTGTTGGGAACTGTGCTTGTAGTAAAATTCAGGAGGAGTTATTATCAAATAAAATCCACTGGCATCAACAAATAGACATTACGCAAAGTGTAAACATCTGCAAAGTCTACAGCTACACCCAGTTGGTCATGAATGTCAAGCTTTTCTTGTAGATCAGGCCAATCTACACTCCTTTTCCCCCATATCTCTCAATCCCAACTACCCACCTTCTCCCCCATATCTGATGGCACGTTGGTTAGCACTGCAGCCTCACAGCACCAGAGATCCAGGTTCGATTCCCGGCTTGGGTCACTGTCTGTGTGGAGTTTGCACATTCTCCTCGTGTCTGCGTGGGTTTCCTCCCACAGTCCGATAAATATGCAGGTGAGGTGGATTGGCCATGCTAACTTGCTCCTTAGATGCGTAGATTCGGGGGGATTAATGGGGTCATTAGGTGCCTGGGTAAGAAGCTCTGATGAAGAGTTAATGCAGGCTTGATGGGCCAAATGGCCTCTTTCTACTCTCTGGGGATTCTATGATTTTATCCTATGATACCTCTCAATCTCACCCTCTCCCCATATCCCTCAATCCCACCTGTCCCCGTATCCCTCAATCCCACCTGTCCCCGTATCCCTCAATCCCACCTGTCCCCGTATCCCTCAATCCCACCTGTCCCCATATCCCTCAATCCCACCTGTCCCCATATCCCTCAATCCCACCTGTCCCCGTATCCCTCAATCCCACCTGTCCCCGTATCCCTCAATCCCACCTGTCCCCGTATCTCTCAATCCCACCTGTCCCCGTATCCCTCAATCCCACCTGTCCCCGTATCTCTCAATCCCACCTGTCCCCGTATCCCTCAATCCCACCTTCTCCCCGTATCCCTCAATCCCACCTTCTCCCCATATCCCTCAATCCCACCTGTCCCCATATCCCTCAATCCCACCTGTCCCCGTATCCCACCTGTCCCCGTATCCCTCAATCCCACCTTCTCCCCATATCCCTCAATCCCACCTGTCCCCGTATCCCTCAATCCCACCTTCTCCCCATATCCCTCAATCCCACCTGTCCCCATATCCCTCAATCCCACCTGTCCCCGTATTCCTCAATCCCACCTTTTCCCCATATCCCTGAATCCCAATCTTCTCCCCATGCCCCAATCACTCACC